>NW_008675217.1:0-9206 GCF_000695815.1 Acanthisitta chloris
TAAAATAGTTCTGGAATTTTTTTTCCCCTCAAAGTCCTTGAAATTGTTTTGGCAAGCTTTTTCTTCAATGGCATGTTTTGGAAAGAACATCCTGAAGTGTGGTATTTATCTTCTTTAGTATTAAGTTCATGGAAATCCTACACCAAATCCTTTAATTAATTTTCTTATATAGGTATTCTTCATCAAGACTTTCCTTGTCTGTCATATTTATAAGCTTTTCTTTTGTGCAGTTGTTCGAATTACCAGAATACTGACTGTCTTCATTGGGTTGTTAACTGCATTTCCATGAGGTTCTACTCAGCTGCTTGGTTACATGCAAATTAAGTAACATATCAATATACATACTCATTTACATATCAGTTAACTGTAAATGTGGAATCATTTTGTAATTGAAAATTCTTGCCTGTTTAGATATTGAAACACATGGGTAGATTCCTACTGACATTTTTAAACCCACCAGTTAACTGGTTGATTTCAGTGGGAATTAAGACTCCATATGACTTTGGTTTGTTGGGAATTATGTAAGGCAACTCTGTGTCTTTACCATTTCTGAAAACGTAGTCCTGGGATGAGCTTCAGACATGTTCATTAAAGCATTTAAAGAATTCAATTCTGGTTGCAAGTTAGTAATTTAATTTAGAAAACTGTGGAATAAGGGATGCTTATACAGTCAGTTTTGCTTTTTATGAGGATGTTAGCATGGAATTCACTGGATCCTATGGAAAAATGTAAAGTATGTCAGAATATGATGTAAGATGTTACAGATACAGAATTATGGTTGCATCGACATCTCCAAACTTCTTATCAAATCTTGACTTAATTTAGAGTAATATGTAATATTGATAATTTCTATGCAGCTCTTTATTTTTTGAAAGAAAGTTTGCAGAAACAAATTACTGTAGAGTTTTGAAATAGTTCTCTGTATCTGTCCTGAGAGTTCCAGTGTCTGACCTTTAACCTGTGAAAAACTGCTCAACACTTTAGTAGGTTATAAGTGGTAAGTGGGGGAACAAAGAAAAATCTAGTCATTGTCCCCTCTCCCCTTTGAAGGAATTTGCTGGTGATATATGCCTGCTGTCTTAAGGGAGAAACTAATAAGAAAAGTGGGGAGTTATATTTGGACTCTGCTTTCTGTGTTCTCTCTACTTGGGGATCATGTTTGCTGAATTTCAAGGTCAGGTGCCTTGGTTTTACCTACTCAAGAGTTGCAGAACAAGTGCTACACATGTGTTCTAGGCATATGTCCTTTGTCAGTCTGGTAACATCAGCTTCACCTTACAATAGTTTTGTGTTATTATTGTAAGCACAATACAAACCTGCAAACATGCTCCTGACAAATGCAGATAAAAGTATGAAACAACAGGATATTTTTTTTACAGTTGCTGTCTGCATAAAAGACAAATATGTATGTCCAGAGAATTTATCAGTGTAAGGATATTTGTCCCACTAAAATAGCATAAGTCTCTCACCACTCTAAACTTCTCTCTTCCTCCATCCCTGCTCCCTTGCCCTACCTCCTCTCCAATCTTCATTCCCCTCCATCCTCTCACAAATAAACACCTCAGGGAAAAGCTGTGCCTTGCAAAAGATGGGCAGCTAGTAGGAAGCTCTCAATAATAAAGATGTGAAAATGTGCTATTATTTACATTTTCTCTCGGATCTCTGCCTAGAATGGGATGACAACAGACACTGTGATAAAACAAAGGCAAACTTTTTGCAAGTGAAACAACCTATATTTTGCTTTTCAAAGGGCTGTTTGGAAAGCTCTTAAAAATAGTGTAATCAGTGTCATTTTATCTAGAAAGAGGTGAATCTAGGGTATTGTGTTTATTTTGACAATTCTACCTTGATTTAAATTATTAATTGTTGTTCAGTTGACACTGCTTGCAAAGATGGTATTTTTAGATCACCTGCAGGCTATGCTTTTTTAAATGTCACCAAAATGGTATAGTTTTTGCAAATGTTCCATCTCACTATCTATTCATATTTAACCTTATTTCTATGCTGTATTAATATAGTTCATACCTTTGGGAGGCAGCAGGTTATTGGGAAGTATGTTTAACATTTAGGAGGAAGGAGGGAGTGGGATCCAAGAGTGTTTTGAAATTTATATATGAGAATGCTCTTTTCTTAGTATCATTTCTTCCTCTGCCTCACTTGTAAATTATTTTTTTATTTATTTTCAGTATTTATATTTACTGTACCAATGCAGTATTAGGACACTGAAATAGAAGATAAGTCAGAGTGAAAATAATGTTCACTCTACCTATGCAAGTAGTATTGTTGAGTTTACTGATTTATTCACCTAGAATGACAAATGGG
Organism: Acanthisitta chloris; assembly: GCF_000695815.1. NCBI lineage: Eukaryota > Metazoa > Chordata > Aves > Passeriformes > Acanthisittidae > Acanthisitta > Acanthisitta chloris. The sequence continues at coordinate 2,323 of NW_008675217.1, forward strand.
ATGTTGTCTGTATATTCTATCCTCTATATGATTAAATTAGTGCTGCACTGGATGTGCATAAGATAAAGCATTCAATGGAATCTTACTCTGTTTTATGGTATTTTGCGTACACACGGTATGTTTATCCTGCGTTGGTACTAAAATGTGGGCTAAGCTAGGTTTGTCACATTTTTTTATGTTATTGAGATAGAGAGTCTAGTTAATGCTTCAAGTATGCAGTCTTGAAGCTAGAGGCCACTATTGACTTCATGTTGTCTAAAGAAAGATTTTAATATATTGTTAATCTTTTGCTGAATTTGGAAGGCATTGATGCCTTGAGTGGATACATGCCATTTATTGACTACTTGTGTACTGAGAAATGTAATTGGAGATTAGCATTCTGGAAAAAAGGACATGTAAATTCCAGCAACAGGTCACGGTAGCGTAATAGGCAGGTGATTGTTTCTGCCAGTGATAGAAGCTTCAGAGAAAAAGGGATGAGAAGCTTAGGATGAGCTCTAAAGAAATTTTCCTGTAAGTACAGCTGTATCCTGTTTGTCTTTTGGAATCTGGTCATGCCTTCAGGCAAAAATGTTAGTTTACTATTGCAGCATTACAGAAGAATCTCTTCTCTTGCTGGTAACCTTTGATATTCTTGTGATTCATGCAGATGTCCTATTTTCTACTTTGGAACTAAAATAACATATCCCCTATTTTAGTAAGGAAGATGGTAAGCTAGGTGTGATTATCTCAAATGGAAGCATTTCTTCCTCTAACACTTGTTGCCCTTAAATTTCATGTTATATCTACAAATAAAAGTAGAGAGAAGTTCCCAGTCTGCCATATTAGTTTTGTATATTGCTGTCACGTTTCCTCTTGCCAGTGCTTTGTGTGGAGTCCCAGGTTACGCAGAAGTTTTTATAGGCCTCTGAGTACCTCTTTCTCTGAACACACATTTCAGCTCTGTCCTTTTTTAGGTAGGGGACCAGAACTGAATACATATTTTTCAGGGGAGGGCAAACCATTTATTAATGTCACGACATTTTATTTCTGGTTTTATTTTCATCTCATTCTTCGTGCATCCTCATACTTGTTTCCTTTTTGACCTCTGTTGTAAGCCAGCTGATGTGTGGGAGGGAAGATGGCTCTTGTGTGTGTAAATGAAGCCCTTAGCAATTAGGCATGTACACTTCTGTGCTGAGGCAGGGGAGGTGCAAGGTAGGTGACATGAGCCACAGGGCAACCATTTGAAAGCAAGATTTACCTGGAATTTGGTTCAGAGATTTCTGGTACTGATAGTTTGTTGGAAATGGTTAATCCTGCCAAAAAGGAATTGAGGAAAGAAATATATTTTTAAGAAAATAAAAAATCGAAGCCACCCAAACTATTGATATCAGCCCGGCTTTTTTCTTCACTTTTCCTCCCTTATGAACTAGTGGTAATAGAAATAAAAGACTATAATTTGCCGTATTGGTGTAGCGATGTGTTGTGTACCGCAAAGTAAGACAAGCTGAAGTAAAACTTTGTGCACTGTGTTCTTTGTTACTTCAAGATGAGTATGTTTGTCATGCTGTAGTTATGATTTTTTTTCTCCCTCATTTCTTTTTGTTCACCTGATATCTGAATTTTCATGAACTTTCTCTTAATAGGCAGAGAGATCAAGAAAGAAAAGAAGCAGAAGAAGCTAGTCAGAAAGAAATAGAAGAATGGGAAAAGTCACTGTTAGCTCAAGCAGCACCTACAAGGATGGAGACAATGTGGGAGATTCCAGCCATTGGTCATTTTCTTTGTTTAGCACAACAGATTTTAAATTTGCCTGAAATAGTATTCTATGAATTGGAACGTTGTCTTCTGATGCCTCAGTGTAATGTTTTTTTATCTAAAATAATGACTTCTTTGTTAAGTCCTCCTCATCGCAGAGCTACGTTACATCGGAGGCCTACACTTTCTTACAGGACTTGGGAAGCAGCACTCAGACAGAAAGTACAACACTGGTACAACGTTGTAGGGCAGACCGACAATCCTAATAGCGCTGCAGCAAAACTTGGATTGTGTCCCCAGTTTTTCAGAGTGCTTGGAGAAGTTAATCCCTTGCAAGAAAAACCATTTCATGAGCTACCGTTCTACCAGAAAGTGTGGCTGCTAAAAGGTCTGTGTGACTTCGTGTATGAAACACAAAAGGATGTTCAGGATGCCGTGCTAGGTCAGCCTATCCATGAATGCAGAGAAGTAATTCTTGGTTATGATTTCTTGGAGAATGCATATGTGCATTTCCCACAGTTCTGTGGTGCAGATGTTCGCATTTACAAACAAAAACCTTTTCAGGCTCCTGAATTCCCATCTCTTCCCATCAAAGTTAAAAGAGTGTCACGTATTAAATTGGAAAGAGTAAAACATGAATATGTAAGGAAAAGCAATGGAGAGGTCAGTTCTGCTGGTAGAGAACTGCAATATAATTCCAAGACAGAAGCTGAGAAGAGTGTAGACTCCATTGTTACCTGTCCAAAGGAAAAACCATGTTTGTGTAGCCTCAGAGTCCCTGCAGAGGAGGTGAAGATTAACTGTGAAACCAACGGCTCAGGAGTCTGTAACATCAAAAACACTGGTTGCCATAAAGAGAGCTTGGGGCATTTTATTACTTCAGGAGAGATTGTTGGTATGGGTGGTCACTCTAGTTCAGGAGAAATAATGGCTGTGGAGAATGGGAAAGGTTGTGCTGAAGTGGCCAGAGTAACATCTGAGATAAGTCCATTCCAGGAGAACACACTGAAAGCTTGCCACGTGCATGTCAATGGCACTTGCAGTGTCAACCAAGACACAAATTACTGTGAGTCTGCTAAAGAAACAATGCTAAAGTCACTGCAAAATAAGAAACTAAATAAGATACGGGCAAAAAAGAAGAAGAAAAAAAAGAAGTTGAAGGATATTCTTAATGAAAATCTACAGAGAAAACTTGATGACCTGCAAAGGAAACGTGAGATTCATCTTCATCCATTCAAATCTTACAAATCTGAGATCCAGAACAAGTTGTTCATAATTAAAAAGAAAGCTAAACACAAGAAGCACAAGTCTGGTAAGCAGACATTTTTATCTGCAGTACAAATTAGGAGGATACTGGTTTATTTTTTTGAAGTTGTTTACTTAGTTGATTACATTTTATTTTGTGAAACAGCACAGCCTTACTGCATTAGACTTTTCAGATATTAGTTTTAGAGTGAAAGTTCCCATTTGACAACACAAACATATAAAACAGAGTCATCAGCTGATTAAACCATGGTTCATTTGCAGGATGTTATCTTTAGAGAACATAATTAATTGGAAGAGTTCATTTGTTGCAAAAAATACTTAGGAGAATATTAGCATCAGTGTCACTGGAGGTCATTTTATGTTGTCTTATGTGGCAGTGTTTCTTCCCTTTTGGATATTACTACCTTATCCAACTTATGAAGAAACACAGCATAATCACATGCAATCATTAATCTAAAATCATTGCTACTGGAACTGCACAGTCTTAGGTCACCAAACAGTACTGCATGGACGGTGAGTATGATTACACATCTCCCGAGTGCAACAGTTGAGATACAGAATTTATGCTGATGCCATTTTTATTACAGATTTTTACAGCATCTAGTTACATGTTTCAGGTAGGTAATACACAATCCATATTTCTGTTAACTCTCTGGAAAATTTTAAAACAATTTGAAAGCAGTAAAATTATGGAGTCCTTAAGTCAGTTCAAGTTGTCACGTAGCTGTAGTATTTTTGTTGTCACATGAAACACCCTAAAAGCTTCATCCTGTTGAGTCTTGGGCTAAGCTGTTAGTGCTAGATTTTAGCAGACTGCTTCAAACATTTTTTGAAGCAACAGGCTGCTTTTCAGAGCAGTGTAGACTGACACTGCACTGAAATGCTGAAAATACTGGATTCCATCTGAAAAGCAGAAAGCCAAAACCAAAATTGAGTGTAACAATGCATTGTCTTCGAAAGGGTAAGATAATTCCAAGATCTGATGCCAATGTATTTTAGCTGGAAGTTGAAGTTTAAAGCTAAGAAAACTAGTAAAGTTTAGATCCCAAATGTTTGTGCATAATATCCAAAGAATTGTCTTTATCATTTCAATGGTCACCATCTTAATTGTCACCCTCATTTTACAACACATGCTTAAAAACCTACTTTGTTTGAATTAAGTAATGCTCATAGAATGGTATGCATAATTTTTTAATACATTATTGCTTTGAAATATAACCGCTGTCAGAAAAACAGGCTGACGATATTTGGAAGTAGCTTTTGAACTAATTGATAGAGATGATGTTTACTGCAATAACTAGTTTTCTTACATGTGTCATAAAAATAACAGACTCCAACTACTTGATCTGCTGGATCTGATAGTCTGTCTTATGCTCAGACAGTGTGTTTGTTTCCATTCAGGTGTCAGGCATAAAATGTTTTATTTCATCTGCAGGTGACAGGCATTGTCCTGAGCATGATGTGAAGGGTCCTATTTCATTTGGTGCTCACTTGTCCTTGATCTCTTAGTATGTTGAGGCATTTGCCATCTTATTCTGACTACCTACCTCTTCATTGCAAATTTTGACCTTGCTGGAGAAAATTTTCCTAAAACTTTACATCATTGCAAGAAAAAACTTTTCTTCCTATGATTGTTAAATGTTCGTTGGTCCTGTATACTGAAATGGATAGGATTCCAGTCATGATAATGCCTTGTTGTTTTATAATGTCTCACAATGTTTAAGACTAAGTAATATTTCTCAAAGACCTGAGAAGAGGTGTGAAATTTAAATCTTCTGTTTAAAGATTCCATTACAATGCAGAACAGAGAAAGAGATTCAGTAAAACTTGTTCTGAATTCACGAAGACACTGGATTTAAACCTGATCCTAGTCATAATGACTCTTCACAATGTTCTGTTAAAGTACAGTAGGTGGAAGAGAGCATTAGCCATGTAAAAGTGAGTACCTTTCCTTTTTAACAAGAAAACTGGGTTTTTTCCCCCACTATTGGTTCTCTAAGGAAGCTAAATGTACGTTTGAGTCACAGTTCATGTTTCTATTGAGGTGATTTTCACAGTTCCTGAATTGCTGTAGTACTGATACCCATCATCAATATAGACTGGTTGTGCAGGGTTTTTAGCTGAAAACTTCCCAGAACGATTGCTAGCAAAACTTCTGGAGAACACAGCCATGTTACGAGCTGTGCCTCAAGGTAGTAGGCCTAACAACAGCTTTTATGTATGTGCAGCTGCTGAAGGAGAAGGCATCTTCAGCTGTTCCAGGATCATGATTTTCTTTGGATTTCTTGGTTAGTTTGGGAAACTCTTGATTTGTTTTGATGAAGAGTGTTTTTTTCATTTCATTTTTACCTGGTTAGGGAGAAGTGTAACAAAATAGATTGGACAAAAGCAAACTGATTTATCTTCCTTCTGTGCAGTGCAGTCTTGAGTTATTGATTCCTAGGTGTTTGTTACTAGTCTGTGTGTATTGTGCAAGGTAGATTTTTTTGAAGAGTCACAGACCTTAGAAATGCTGGTTGGAAGGAACATCTGGAGGTCACCTACTCTGATTTGTTGCTTGGAGCAGGACTGACATTAATACCAGAGCAGCTCAGGTGTAACTTGAAGACCTCTAAAGATGGAAATCTATTCATTGTACCACTGCTCCCTCTTCCCCTCTGAAAACTTTTATGCTGAAATTACTTTATTGTTTAGTCTATGTGTAGAACTTTCGTTAAGTGCTTTATAAATTATGGCTAGTGAAAGCTGGGAACTGAAAGGTGAGAGAGAAGCAGACTGTTGGATTGAATAGGTGAGTTGAAGAGATTAGGCATATGAGATTCCTTATTAGAACTTTTGATAGTTTTCTTCATTATTTCTTTGTTTTGTCTAAGTTTTTCTAACTCTGATTGCTTCTACACAGCAATTAAATGTATTTATACATTGAGAATGCTCTGAAAGGTACAGTGCACTGTCGTTCAAAATGCATTGTAATCTAGTTCCTGCCAGAAATATTACTTCAACTGCTAAAGAATTAATATAAGCCATTTTACATAATCTCTTTACCTAGGATTGCGGGTGAAGGCTCTTCAGCAGACCTCAGTGGAGTGATCTGAGATGTTGCACTGACAGCTGATACCTGTTAACACCTTAGTGATTTTGTTGTCCCAAGACAGGGTCAGTAGCTCAATGTGGTGCAGCCAATTATACACAGAGACAAGAAGATATGGTACTTTCTTACAAAGTGGCAAGTGCTGGTGCTGGGTGGTAATCCACAATACCAGCGCGTCTCTGGGTTACTGAGCTAGGTTTTCATACACTTTTTTTATAACACATTCCACCTACCTAATACATATGGACATATGTATTTATTCATTCTCTCCCATTGTGTAAATACCTGTAGTGTTTTCTTAGCTTTTGATATGTGATATTGGAAAATGCCTGCAACGTAGGACATCAGGTGTCAGAAAATGGCAAAAAGACAGGTACATGCTTAGCTTGTGACAGATGACAGTCTGAGAATTGTGTAAGTCTTTTGGGACATGTGTGTATATAGGTGTGCTTTATGGCAACCCATACGTTATAGTCTATTCTGAGACTTTTTCCTTGATTTACTTTACACACAAGGTAAGGCTCATTCTCCTCATGCTTCCAGACACTCTTTTAATTCTTGGTCTGTCTGTTACCCTGTATCTTTCCTAATTTGTACTTTTCAGATGCTGATGCAAAGGAAGAAATGTTTATTTTATTTGTTTTTAAATTAGTTTTAATTATTTCTAGCAATTTTCCCTGTCTTTTTCATAAGCACATATTGGGGAAAGGAGGGAATATTTCTGTGAACTCTGTTATTTTTTGAAGTACACTGCATCATACATCATATAGCACCAGACACTGAAAAT
>NW_008675217.1:9246-11674 GCF_000695815.1 Acanthisitta chloris
AAAGTATGTTTAAAATATTCAAATGAAATGAAAATTTCATTTTAAACATACTCAATTTTTTCTCTTTTTAAAGAAGCAAGACAGTCCAGCTGCTCTGTTTGTATTGTTTCATGTTTTTCCAGATAACATGATTTTACAGGGCTTTAACAAGGAACCACCATGTGACCAGACTTAGTTTTGAGTCAGTTTGTCAAGAAATCATATAAGTGTTTAGTTTGGCTTATTAAATGGACAGCATTCTTCTCAGTAGTAGCAATTATGTTTTCAATGTAGCTGAAATCAGAAAGTATGTAACAAAAATGCTGACTTTTTTTGCCCATTGTCACAATGTTTGGGTCATAGTTTAAATAAACAAGCTCCTCTGTTTTATCACTTGTTCTGTAATGTAAAGTCTGTTAGTGTTTACTTTTCATAGTCAAGGGCTCTTTAAATTTTTTAATGTGTTCAGTATGGGAAACTTCAAATCTAGGTTGGCTTATTGATTTTTATATAGTTTGATTTTATGTGGAGTTTCTTCAATCCCTGTGCCTTGTCCCTTAAGTGTGTTTATTTCAGGTTCAGGTAAGATGTTCATGAAACTCACGGTGTAATAAACTGAAAAATAGGATACCGTAACAAACTGAAAATACAGATGCCAAAGCATCTATGAATAGATGTCTGTATGTGTACATACACATTTGCACACGCAAGAAAGCATCTGTTAGGAAAAAGTTAAATGCAATTATAGCCAATATTTTCATTGATATAAGTATTGAATCTGCTTGTGCTTTTGTTATTACCAAGTGCCTGTAATTGTTCTAGTTGACAACAAATTCCACATACTTTATATATTATCTTTTAAAGTTCTTCCTTAATTAAGGTTTTATACTGTTGTTTAGGACTCCCTAAAGTGAACATGGTAGTAATGTCAGAGTGATGGTTTTGGCCTGAGTGAGCAAGTTAAAAATGATCTTGTTTCAATTCATCTTATGAATATAGAAATGATCATATAAGAAACCCTGCTGCCTTGCATATATTGCTTGATGACATAACTGTTTGATTTCAGAAATGTATGTGGCTTGTGAACTCTAATACCATGGGCAGTAAAGCACTTGCCTTACCTTCAGTGAGGGTTTTTTTTTAGTCTGTGTTCTTATATAGCACAGCTGGGTGTGAAGTACATTATAAGGTGTTTGCTTTCTTCTAAAATGTTAGGTTTTGCCACAGCCAGGAAAAACACATCAGTATGTCTAATTTTATTGGTGACTTCAGTATGTTCATTCGGGGATTTCTAGGTATTGCTTGTGCTTTGAGGGTATTTTTTTATTGTAAGATACAGAGATCCCAGATCCTAATGCATGATTCACTTTGCAGTGTCAGAGAACAAATCTTGCAGGTAAGATGCTGTACTTCTTCAGTTTGTGCTGTAAATTCTGGATTTTACTCTTTTCAGAACAGTGGTGTGAATGTTTCTTTTATGACTGAAATTTTTAGGTGCTATATTACTGGAATTGTAGTGAATTTGTTCTTTTTCTTGTTTTTTCTTTCTTTTCCCTTCCCCTCTGCCAGAAGACTGCACTACAGAGATAGTTGTTTAATGTTTGCTTTTGCTGAGCCTAGTTCTGATTCATCATATTTACATGACTGACTGTAAGCCATCTGTTAGTTATGGTTTAACTTTCGAGTCTGTATGTAATTCGGTTTTATTAACAAAGTACAACCAACAGCATTACGGAGCTTTTCTCTTTTAATCTTAAAAGGAAAAAAATCACTATCTGAAAATGGAATCACAAAGAAGAGGAAAGGTGTCAGAAAGTCTACCATACCAGAATTTCAGGTAAATTATTTTAATTTTTGTTTTAAGCACTTGAAATCTGAATGTCTGTAAAATAGTCCTTTAGTTTTTGATAAAGACTTTGGAAATCCTAATTTCCTTCTTCTTATTTAAAATATTTAATCTGATAGTATTTTTAAAAATGCATTTCATCTGTTGGTAGAGAATGTTTTAGCACTTTTATTACATGCAGCTTACACACTGTTTCACAATGTTGTTTAGGATCCCAGATATATCTTATAGTATAAAACCTGTGAAAACTGGGAGTTGTTAATGAAATTTTTAAGGTAAATATAAATTTCTAGCATAGAATTACTTGGGTTTTGTATGAAGTGCAACGATGTGGTCCTTGAATTGCAATCTAGCCTCATTTACTGAAGGACTTAAAAAATAATTATAGGCAACTGTGCTGATCTGCTTGCAACTTTTATTCCTTATCAGCACATGACTTTTAGGCCAGAGAGCACAAAGTATTAATTATGATAATGTGGGTTTATGGTGATGTAATAGAAGTGTTACAGCACTTCAGTTCCAAGTTGCAATTTATGTATGCATTCATGCATACTTGGACTGAAGTTCTCCTTTGGCTATCTCTTTTTTTTTTTTTTTTTTTTT
>NW_008675217.1:11687-14213 GCF_000695815.1 Acanthisitta chloris
GCAGTCAGTGCTATTTTGACCAATAGACCCACATTAAGTCATAAGTGTTTTGTAAAACTTTCACACTGAGCGAGTTTATTCTGTGGTGATGATGATGCATTTCAGATGGAGCTAGTAGAATTTCTGGTGATAAAATAGGTTAGTAGCAGTCAACACTGAGAAACCACTGAGATTGAAGTGTACACTGACTTTTGTCTATATTGTAATGGCAGTGACTAAAATGTTTCCTAGCAACTCCAAAGAATAGGGACAGTGTCTAAAAATTTTGTTTTTCTGAGCACATTACATGCATGCCATGGATATATACAGTCAGGTTAGAAATAGTTTTATTACAGTATTAAACTACTGCATTTAAGCAGTCTGTCTAAAACACTGTGTAAAACAGCCCAACCTTTTATCTAATCAAGGTAAAACGTACATGTGTTTACATATTTATCTAGGTGTATATTTATGTATGTAAAACCTTAAATTAAAGTGTGACAAAATGCTTCTATCTCTTCTGATGAAAGTTAGGATTTATATCTATTTTAGGTGAGGTTGGATCGATTAGTATGAGCAGTTTAATCTGATCATAACTTGGCATTAAAGTTGAGACAATTAGTATTACTAAGTCTTTTAATATGTGCAGTGACACAAATCATACATTTAAATTATTGACAACAAAATTCAGGAGCCAATTTTACTACTTAATCCTAACATTTATAGTGCCATTTTTAAATAACACGTTGAAAGCATCCTGCACAGTTTTTCTGCTCTCTGTCATAGTTTTTGTGTGTGGACAAAGCAGTAGAAGCATAGATCAGTGAACATCACTCCATCCTTGTTTGTGACTTAAGTCCTTATATTAATTTCTTAGCTTAAGGCTGCTCTAGAAGTAAAAAAAAAAAAAAAACAACCCACCCCAAAAAACCCCAAGGAAAACACCTACCAACAACAAAACAAACCCATACCAAAAGCAGATGCAAATTAAATTCTTTTTACCAAATGAAAATGCACAAAAACCATGTCCTGTTTTTAACATTTTGATGATTATTTGGGCTTACAATTTCACAGATCATGATTTAGCTGTCTGTTGCTTATTTCCTTTTAAAATAAATTCTGAATTCCGAATTTTTTATTACTGTTTCTCAGTAATATTTTTAAAGAAATTACAGTAACTGTAGTACTGTACAAAAGGGACACTAGTGTGAGCATTTGGTTTTTCTTTTCCAGTTACAAAGTACATTTAGGTTTGGTAACTAGTGCTTCCTTAGTCTTTTCTCCTTTCCCTTCACATACATACACATAGACCTACATGTAGCCTAACTAAGGAAAAAAGTAACATGCACATTTTAACTGTTTCATTGTGTTTCAGTTTTATCAACTATAGTCTGTGTTAAATGCTGATCTCAAAAGGGTCTGTCTGGACATTTTTGGCATGGAAATGTCAGTGATAAAAGAGCAGATTCATAGGCAATAAAATTATAAATTACAGTCATAATAATAATTATATAACAACTGTGCTAAAAGATTGTCTGAAGTTGAGGGGGGCAAGGAGAGAGCATAGGATCTGGGGAAATACACTAGGTTTGTACTGAAGATTAAATTAAGTTTGGCTTTATGATACTAAAGGGTTCATTCATGGGTGAGTCCCAAGTTGGAATTGAGTTGGCTTGGCCCCCTGCCTTTTCTTACAAAATTCAGAGGAGATTTTCTGTCTTTTTTCCTTGAAGCTCTAGGAGTCAGTTAGGGTCTTTCAGAGATTACTGAGATCTGACATTGTGTCCTAACGTGAAAGTTGGACATTGAATTTCACATTTTACTGCAATACTGAATACCTGAAGCTTCTGCTGTGTGTAATTGGAAAAACAGGATGCTTATTGCCTGTAAAAAAAGATAAGTCCATAGGTATTAAGTACTGTGCTGGATGTGATAATGTCTTAGTTCTAGTTAGCATTCACTTAACTAATTAGATGATGTATACATTAATGGAAATATTTACAACCTGAATCTTTAACCCACCATGTAGTGTCCTAGAGAACAGGGACTAATCTTTCACAGTCTTTGGTAATTCATGAAGGAAATACTTTTTCTCTTCAGATTATTTTTCTCATGATAGATAATTAGAAGGCATTGAGAGCCATATGTGAAACTGCCAGTAAGCTGTCAGAATGTGACAGAACGATTAGATTAATACCTTACTTTTTGCCTTCACATTAACTTACCCAATTAAAATCTACAAAACAATTTAGAAAGACAGTGTTGTCAGCAGAAAATGGAATCGCTACGTTATGCCAGTTAACAACTGCAAAGAACACCAGTGGGTAATGAGACAAAGGTATGAGCCTCACACATACACTTCATCTGATGAAAATTGGGAATTAGAGATTTGATTACTCTTGCCTGTCACCCCCAGCCCCAAAACAACTAATCTTTGTATATTGCCATTGTTTTTCCCATTGATGTAATTTAGATTGGCCTCATACGAGAAAATAAAAAGCAGTGATAAAATTTAGTAACTGAATTGTGAGGTATATAGTCAGTGGA
>NW_008675217.1:14256-17015 GCF_000695815.1 Acanthisitta chloris
TTTATCAAGAAGTTTGTGACATATTTGCACTTTCTTGCATAATAATACAGTTTCATAGGTTTCTTCATAAACCAGACAGGAAAAGAAAGGGCAGTATTTGACTTCAATTTACATCGTACGAGCTTGAAACTTCTTTAAGTGCAGGACAGACATGTATGTTGAACCTACTAGAGTAATACATTAGTAATTCTGATTTCTGGGCTAAGATACATACTTTTTGCAAATTAATTTTTTATATATTGTCTATGGCAAGACAGTGCCAATTTCCTTATTAATTTGCTATTTTAAACTTGATAAATGTGAAAACTGTAAACTTTAGTTTTGAGTCACTCCAGTTCCTCAATGCTTCAAATGTACACAAGTGTTATGAAAATAATGTTATGTACACGTTAGAGGTTTCTGAAATTTATATATCTTGCTAAAAGTGTCAGTTCTGTGTTCTAATGGTGAAATTATGTCTTTTTTTTAATACAAATTTGCTACAAATGTAAAACTGCATGTGAATTTGAAGTAAAAATATATTGTTGTGAATATCTGATCTGGGAAAAATTATAGAAGCATTTTTCTACTTCTTTTAAAATTATTATTGTTTGCTTCGAGGTTTTATTTTATTTGATTTTCTTAAATTATTTCAACGTGTTTTCAGTAATAATGAAAACGTTTACACTTAATGGCGTTCAGAAAGAAACAAGTCTTAACATGTGATAACCTGGAAGAACCTAACAGCTTAATAATTTCCAGTTTATTAATTCTTACGTTGTCCTAAATTATGGTGAGACAAAACATGCAAATTACTTTTGCTTGACAATTTTTTTGAGAAAGTAGCATCCATTTTCTGAATGGAAAGATATAAAAAGTGGTTTTCCAAAGAGAGGAATAAGAAGAATGTAATACTTTTTCAAGACATACGTAGAAGGTAGATTTGATAGACATGTCAGGTTGTTTTTTGGGTATGCTCTGTGTAAGTGTATAAAGTTATGTTCAGAAGACAGTTGTAATAAATGCAGTATGTTACGACCACAGCATGTTCCAAAGCTGTTGTACTTTAATTCAGCAGGGAGTTGTTTGGAGCTCAAAGTTGTTCCAACTCATTGCTGTATTTGAGACAAATTTGGTAGTTCTTCTGCACAGAAGTTTTAAGAAAATGCCTATATTTTGAAATGGAGGCTTGCAGGTAGAGATATGGTTTATGTCTGAGGAATAGAGTATTTTCTTATTATATTTTCTTGCTTTCACCAAGTCCTGGGGGTTTTTTTGTACGTTTAAAAATACTGTAAGAAATAAAAATTAAATGGTGGCACTAAGTAATAACATGTGCTTTTAAATTTTATTTAACTTCATTGTACGTTTTCCAAGTCCCATATCACCAAGTGTTTGTGTTCATTTGTTTTTTAGCTTATTTGCACTAATCTTGATGAACTCAGGGAATTAATCACAAAGATTGAGAAAGAACTCAAAGATCTGGAGGACATTAAAAAGAAATCGGTATGTGACATTACAAGCTTTCTCTTGTATGGATATAAAGCAATGCCAGTTACTTACTGAGGCCTGTCAGCTGAAGGTTTTTACCTTGTTCAGTAACTGCATGAAACCTCATAAGGTTGATGCCTGGAGACTGTAATCTTAATCTTTCCTGTTTGTAGTGATCTATTCACAATGCTTTTATGACAAGAGAATTCAGTAACTGCATTAACACTTCGCCAAAACAAAATGCGAGTAGTGATAATCCCTTAGCAGGGATAGCTCATTTCTCTTAAACGTGTGACCATTCTGCCCTGATGACAAACTCTAGCCAACAAGCAGTTACAGGATAGAATTCTTCATATCTGCCTATGCATATCAGCGTATATGCCTGTGCTGTCAGAACTTCCAGTGAGTGGACTCTTGCACTGTTTATTAGGATTGCTAATTCCTTTTGTTTGCAAGTGAGTTATTAAAATGGGCTTTGTTTAATTTTTATTGAAGTAGGTTGTGCAGGAGACTGTTTTATCTGGCTTTTGCTATCACCGTAGGTACAAATTTTACACATACACACTGGATCTCTCAGTCTATGCAGCTGAAAACATCAAAGGAATAACGGTTAGGCAAGATAATCCAGTATTTTGGGGCTTTTGTAGGGGGCAGTGATTCTAATTAGGATGATGGATGGGTTTAAATACATGAATAGTACTCATTGAAAAGGTTTTCTGCAGTGAACTCTTCTTCCTTTTCTTTCATTGTAGTTCTGATTATTAAACCCTTGGTAGGCATTTCTGTGGCATTTCTATGAAAAGTAGTAGTTAAAAATGTTGCTTTTTCTATACTTAGAAGTTAGACTGCTTTTAATTTAGGTGAATGCCTATAGTCTCATGCAGAAAAAGTTTATTCTTAAATTATTTAAATAGGGGAGAGAGATGTGGTAGGAGAGAGGCAGTATAAATTAGGACTCTGAAAGACAAACTTCAGTGCAGACAAAGCAGAATAATTGTTAAAATATCCAAAGGAATAAACCCAGCCTTATCTTGAAATTATTTTGTAGTGCCAAATTTCAAATTGATTTTATGATAATAATGTCAAGAGGTTATCAGAAAGGCTATGTCAACAAGAGAAGAAAAAGCCAAAAACGAGAGTAGGCTACAACATACCAAAAATTTTAGTGTAGGTGAGAGTTTTAGTTGCTGGTAAAACTATCTGAACAAGACTTCTTCAAGGGTAGACGAATGCTAAATATGTCATAATTGCTCTTAGAACTGAAATCTGATAATGTCATTATGTAAGTA
>NW_008675217.1:17074-20114 GCF_000695815.1 Acanthisitta chloris
CTTAAAAAACCCAAACACTTAAGTGCAAGGGAGTACAACTCATTCAGCAATCAGAAGCTATGTGAGGTAAGAACAATCTTTGTGTGCTTCTATAGACCTATCAAATCATGATTCTGGATCTCTGAACACTTGTGTTGTTAGAAATTTTTTGTAAAGAAAAATGGTTAGGATTTATTGCTGAAGAAGTGGTTACGAGGAAACAATCAAGTGAAATACTGATTTTTCTAAAAATATGGCAGGGTAATTTCATATTTATCTTTAAAACATACAAGTAGAAATATGTAAATATGTTAAATTACATGAATAATCTTAAACTTGACTTGCTAGAATGAGGTTTCACTTTGTAAGGAAGGTCATTAGAATTTCATGTTTGATGTCTAACACCATGTGTAATGAGGTTAGATATCCGAAAAACTGGAGAAAATGCAGATTTTCATTCTTCAGCTCTGTCCAAATGGCAGTGGCAGTTTCAGAAGCATCCAGGATTGAGTTCAGTTTCTCTCAAGGGCTTATTCTATTAAGTAAAACATTGTTCTAACTTGATGATGAAAATTCGACATAATGTGAAAGCTTATTTTAATATGATGGTATTTATGTGCTGTTCATGGACTTCTTTCTTGTTTTGACCCAAAGATGGTAACATTCTTACTACTTCATGGTAACTTTATTGATTTTTGTTTGCAATAGTGACCTGGGCGAAGCCATAAGAATCTCTCTTCTTCACAACTAACCTGCTTGATAATTCCAGTTTTAGTAGTTGCTAGCACGTGCCATTGAGAAAAACCCCCAAGGCAAGCTTTAATGTTGTATTAAATACTAACACATGTTAGAAATACAGCTTGTTTAATTTACATTAAGACTTTAAAGTGTAAGCTTTTCGTGGTCTTAACCTTCCTTTTGTTTCCTGGAAGACCATTCTAGAGTATATAAAAGGAATTCCATCTCCAGAACTTTGAAATAGTGGAGACTGTAATGAAAGAGCTGAGCTGTAAGACTTTTAACATGAATAAACTTAGTGTTTTTCCTCATTTTATTGTGGGTAGAGGAACTGTTTGTATCTGACATTTTTCACAACGTCTACATGAGACAACAAATGACAGGACAGACTTTTGTTTGGCAAATTAAAAGTGAATTAGAAGTGGGTTATGTAATGGAAAGCTGTGGGTAATTTTAAGTGTAGACATTGCTACCGGTTTCTTCTACAACAATGAAATAATAAACCTGTTGGGAAGGATTTTCACTGTCTGGTTGATTAAAACAGTTTGGTTTTGTGCTCTTGAATACCTGTATTGTCTTTTGATATAGCTCTGAGTAGTTTCTTCCTTTAAAGAAGTCTTCTGCGTTTTGTTGATTGCTGGTAACTTTGTTTTACCAATGATGAGATTTGCTTTGTGCTAGTTGTTGTAACTGTTTAGAGAGGAAAATTAAATTTGACCTTAGTTCTTTAATGCTGAACAAAGTTCAACTCTGCTCTTGAACTCCAGCCACAGTTCTGAAGCGAGGCTGCAATTTCACATATGCTTTCAACTGACATAAGCCAAAACTGCTGCCAAATAAGTAATTCCTATTCTGTGTTTCTCTGGAAGCTTATATTTCCTCTGCCACCCCATGAGTGAAGCTAGCAATATTATTTGTTTAGCTGCATGGTGAGAGTTAGTCTGTCATTACCTAACTCCTTTGTTTCTGCTACTGAGTCGTTTGTAAGCCAAATCTGTTTTATAGTGCAATCTGTTGTGCAGTTGAACAAATATGTGTGCTTGTATTCTGCTCCTTGTAAAAACAGGAGTGAGTATCTGTGGACAAAAGAAAATGGGACTGATTTTGACAGGAAAAGTGCCTTTTTGTGGCAGGTGAAGTTGTATGTGATATTACTATAAGGGGTGCTCTAAGATGTATATCCCTTCCGCTACTGAACAGTTCTTCTTGCTGCATACTGCATTTCCAGAGGAAGAGATTTGTTGGAGTGCCTGACTGGAAATCAGAAAGCAAAAGGCACAGAAAGATAAATTGAAGGGCTTGAGTTTAATGTTCTGTGCACTCTCTAGTGAAAGGATGGAGGATGGTTTCCTAAGGAATGTCTAAGCTGCAATGTCTTCTAGTTTTGGTGCATTCCTTAGGACATGTGTAGCAGCATCCTTTTTAGGATAGACTAATAGACTAATAACTAGAGTTACTAGTCTGTTTTTAAAATAAACTTGAGATAGTTAATAATTGAGATAGTTAATAGTCTTTTTAAAATAGACTAATAACTACAGTAAAAATGTAATTACAGAAAAAGACCCACAATTTGCAGCAAGAAGAATTAGATTCTGGTAAAAATTAGGTCTGTTTTGTTGCTAATACTTGCATAGATAAGATGTGGGCAAAGTCAAAAGCAGTCAGTAGACATTTATAAACCCAAAGCAGAACATTCTGGCTAAAACTTCTGTTGGGATTTTATTGCAGTTTTACCTCTTGTTTGCTGAGAATTTAGCTGGTATATATAAGTAGACTGTATATATAAACGTGGCTGTTGAGTTGAGTGTGAGCTCTTAGAAATTGTCTGTAACTAGCACATTGATCAAGACATGCAAAGTAGCCTAATTGCACTTAAAAATCTACTTGCAGTGGTATTTGCTGAAAAAATAATTTTGACAGACACGTGATGGTGAAGCGGTTTGTTAATATATTTAGGATAATGTAAAGACTTCTATCTAGTATATGAAATTTCTTTTATGTGAAGAGATGGTAAAGTAGCACCTTCTGTCCTGATCAGTACACAAGACAACACCTACCAGTTTCTGACATTTTGGACCTCATTTTTCCCTAGAACTTCTGTGTCTAGTCAAAGCAGTGAGGACTTCCAGCGGCAGTGGAAATTTTACTACTTTTCAGATAATCAGCTTCTCTCGTCATCTGCAGTAATTTTGTGCGTGTGTGTGAAACTGTTAATTAAGCTATTTTGTAGATCAGTTGTATATACTTAACTGTTGCATATCATTGCCAAATTGTTTTAAACCCTTCTTGATATTGTACAGTATGGAAGCGACAGGACTGCAGG
>NW_008675217.1:20131-48210 GCF_000695815.1 Acanthisitta chloris
AAAGAACTTCAGTAATGCAGATGTCATTTTGCAAGCTGACTTTGTAGTAAGCATGTTTTTTTGTAAAAGGAATGGGACTTTGAGCTTGAACACCGAAAGATTCCTTGTTTACTGAAATGCAAGACTTTATTTTGGTAGCACCGTTGGATTTGAATCATTCCCTTTAAGTCTGATGGGTAAGTGCATAGCTGACTGGGAAATGAGAAGGGAGGCTGGAGCACAGGATTCCCTCAGTTAAGCTGAGAAGGTTAAAATGGATAAAGGGCAATACCTTCCTGAGAAGGAGTCCATACTCTCCCTACAGAGAGAAAAGTCAGACAAAGGTGAGGGGAAGGAAAATTACTTAGTCAAAGGGCACCGGCCAAGTTAACAACTAATTAGGGTTTGGAGAAAATGCATCAAAGATTTGATTGTTTGCAGAGGTCTGTAACAACCCAATGTGCTTGACTTTGCAGGAAGACAACGAAAACCTATAAAAGTTTTGGGTTCTGCTATTTTCTAATAATATTCCTGGAGGTTATAATGAGACAGTTGAATTAGACTGTCCCAGGACAGGTGAATGTCTTTGTCTGTCTTTGGGCGTGGATATATTTTAGGCAGGTGGGTCAGTGGTCTGAAAGCAAACTGAGGTTTTCTGCAGTCCTAAGCCCATATCACCTGCAAAAAAAAAATATTTCAGAGTGCACCTGATAATTCGGAGTGAAAAACCATTGGTTCAGGTCAGAAATACTTGGAACCTCAGACATAAATTAATTTGTGAGGCTATTCAAAGGAATATATTGATCCAGGGTGAACATATTTTCCATGTCTCCTTTTTTTTGAGATTCTAAACAGGCTGCAGTTAAATTTGTTCATAAGAGGTGGAAGTATCTAAACTAAGAGAAGAGACTGTTTTCTGGGTTTGCTGTTGATTTTAGAAGATGTGAGTACATGGCAAAAATAATACAAAATGGTTAATTTACTAAACAGAAGTTTATGAAATATTTCCTCTCCACAATATTTAATTTGTCTTCTCTGGTATTTCTGTCTTTGGCTTAGCTCACTAGCTTTCAGTATTTTTGTCACGGTTTTTGGTTTTTCTTAGCTCCACCAGTATCTTTTTCTGTCCTTATGTTCTACTTTTTTCACTACTATTGTCTCTTGATCTTTTATGCCTTTCCTTGTGTGGCTGACTAATCCTCCAATAAATGTATGCTAACAGGCTTTGCTTAAGCCACTTCTGTCACATACCTTTTTACAGTTCCAAATGTGAAAATTTGCATCAAAGAGATGAGTGTGTACTCATACATTTAATCTGGAACCTTTTCGTGGTGGAGATACTACTGTATATTCAGACCACTTCACAGTGCTTTGGATTCTTGTCAGTTAGTATATTGTTCTGGAGAAATTATTCAAGACGTGCTGTCAGCACACAGTGCTAATCAAACAGCTGATTTTAAGATGGCCAGCTGAAGAATAGAGAAGTACTTGTATATCCAAAGTTAAGAAGATAAAATATTCAGCTATGTAGGAAGGAGTTAAGTAAGATCATAACAACTTAAAAGACTTAGCTTTATCATAAATAGTTTCAGACACTACATCCATCCAGTTTCTTCATAAGTTACAGAAGTATAAGTTAATTAGTATCTTGAAATTCTTCTCTAATGAGAAGGAAATGTGAATTCAGTGCTGGATAATTTCACTGTTCTGAGTTAGGTTCAAAAGAATAGTAAGATCATGCTGATGATGTGTAGTAATTTTATATAAACAAAATTAGTACAGGTGTCTTAAAGAAAAGTAATTTCCTAGTAATGCACTAAGTCATGAAATAAACAGTCTTGGCAGCAAGAAGTTTGTTGCCTTTTGTTTGGTTTTGTTGTTGTTTGTTTGCATTTTTTACTTTATTTGTTTGCAGTGATTAAGAAGAGAGTATGAGACACCATTTTAGGATATAGGTTGGTGTGATTAGATATTTAGGTCATGGAAGTGCAAGCTTAAGTCTGAGGACTTTTCATTAGTTTCTGGTAATTGCTCAAAGATAAAATTGAGTAAGTGATGTCATGAATGAGTTTGTTTTATAGTTTACTACAAGTCATTCTTCCTGACTGTATTTAGTCCAAGTCTTCAAATAGGATTATAGGTTAGCTGTGTACAGATCTAGAATATTCAGAATGATGCTGCTGAAGGTAAAATACAAGATACTGATTTTCACAAACTTTTACTGTAGAAGATAACTCTAAGCATTTTCAAAATTAAAATGCTTTCAATAGTAGATGAGTTTGGGTAGTATGAATACATAATCTCATCATGCATTCTTACTTGGTCAAAATTGGCATGTAAGTAAGTGTCTGAAATGTAGTATTGGGCCCATAAATTGGTTATTAAGAACATGCAGCATTAATTTATATCTGAATTGAAAAAGTTACTGATTTCTTTCCTTTAGGTATCTGATGTCCAAAGCAGCTGGAGATCACCAACTCCCTCTCTGTATGACATCACTAGAAAACACTAGACTGGTGATGTCACACATACCACAGAACCCCGCTGCAGAATGGAGCAGGCCTATTAAGGGTAAGTTTTCTCACCCCACCACCACCCCTTTTCAACAATATTGCATGGTTTTATAAGATGGCTAATTTTCTTTACTTTATGTCCCTGGGACATAAAGTAATGATTACAGAAAATCTTATAAAACTGCATAATATTGTGGTGTTGTGTGTGTGTCTTTATTTAAAAGCAAAACAAAATCTCCTATATGAAGATCAGTTCTTAACCCTTAAATCCATATCCTGGCTCCAGTCTGCTTTGGGGTTCCATGATGAGTATGCCAGAACAGTGTATGTTCGGGCATCAGTCACAGAGAGCGGAGTCAGCATTTCCTGGCTGCTCTGGATGTCAGAAACCTTGTTTTAAAAGGTAAGTTTGCTGTTGTGAGAATGTGTTGGATGTCTCTCTGCATTGATATGGAAATATTCAGCACATTTCTAAAATGTATTTTTGTGGGTTTGTTTTTAAAATTTACTTGTAACTTGACACAGCTCAAAGACACATTTTATTCTTGTTCTTTCTTTGGGCCTTTTTTCCTCTTTTATTTTCCTGTCGTTAATACCTTATATTGTGTTTCCATAAAAATGTAGTGTTTTGTTTGTCACTATCTGTAACAAGATGGTAACTAAATTCTGTTTAATATCATTCTCAATGATCTGGACAAGGGGATAGAGTGCACCCTCAGTCAGTTCACAGACGACACCGACCTGGACAGGAGTGTTGATCTGCTGGAAGGTTGGAAGGCTCTGCAAAGGGATCTGGACAGGCTGGATCTTTGGGCTGTGGACAATGGTGTGAGGTTCAACAAGGCAAAGTGCCAGGTTCTGCACTTCAGCTGCAATAACCCCAGGGTTGGGGGCAGAGTGGCTGGAAAGCTGCCCAGTGACATCCTGACTTCTGTCAAAAATAGTGTGGCCAGCAGGACCAGGGTAGTGATGGTCATCCCACCACAGTTGCTCAGAAATTAATAGTTTTGTGCTGTTTGAACTCTGTAGTATTTTTTCATATCTCTTTAATACTACATTTTCACACATCCCCTTCTTTGCTATATCTACTTCACGTACAGCATTTCTGTATCTGAGTAGTAGTTGCATTCTTTATTCCTGCTTCTTGATTTTTGTTTTGAAACAATCCACTAATACTCAGTAGTATATAAATTCATCCTTTGCAGACTGTTTGGTGTTTCTTACATGAAATAAAAATCTGTGCATGTAATAGTCCTTCATATATTAACAATTAATTCTGTTGACTGCTGACATTAGAAGATTATACCAAGTACTTTGGTAGGCTACAGTATGCACAAGTGCTGTTTTCTGTTGCAGTCATTAGTGGCAGGTTTAGTGCTGCAGTCCATTACATGTGCAAATATGACTGTGAATGAAATTAGAATACAGTTTGTTGGCTTGTCCGTGTGCTCAACACTGATTATTATGTGGCAGTGTGGCATAATTTCCTACTTAAAATCTTTGGCTTTTATAATTTTAATTGAAGAATGAAGGAATAGCTATTCAGTTTGTTATGTGGTTTGTAAGTGATTATCAATAAGAAATAGATACCTGGTCTTCAAACAAGCATTCAGCCTGGCAGAAGTACTAGACTATACCACATCTCTTTTACAACAGACATATATATGAATTGTTTGGTCTTTTATGTAATTAGCTACAGAATAAAGTTTTGGAAAGAAATGCAAGGAGTATCTACAAGTGCTAAGGGGTGTGTTTTGCAGCACCTAGTCACCATGGTTGTCATTTCCCAATGTCTTTTATCCTCACTCTGACCTTACAGATTTCTAAAAACATGATGTTTTTATGGAAGATCATAAGATTATATTTACCAATATTGAAAACAAACCCATTTTTAATTACACATTTGAATTAAAACCTTAATGATTTTGTGTCTGATCCCTGCTGCATAGTCTGTTGCTCCATAAAAGACCAATTGGCAAAACTTTTCTTATAATAAACTCTTTATCTAGAATTTTGAGTAAAATACAGTGCAAAAACTGTGAGGGTTTTATCCCTGAGAACTGTAGGTTTTGATTTGGTTTTTTGCAAATAATAATGATATCATTTGTATCACTTCTCATAAATACGATTATGGTAAGTTTTTATCTAGAAATTTAATGTCTAACTATGAAAAGTGTACATAACATGGTTGATTTCCCTGACCTGAGTGGATTACTACCTATGTTAGTTACCCATGTAAGTAATTTTAAACACATGGTATGTTTGTAGGATCATGCTTCAGTTTTAAGTTTGACCTATAAAAAGTGAACATACTTGCAGTATTACTTATTTAACTAGGACTTTATTTCTCTCTTTCTAGCATAAAAGAACATGAAGTATATTACTGTTTTTATATAGGTTAAGGGTAGATGTAATTGTGAAACTTCCTAATATTTTCTCTGAGTTATTTCCTTTATATGTTGTATTAGTGTACCAGGATTATTGTAGTACTAATACAACCTAACAAGATTCAGGTCTAACACAATGGTAAATACTTGGTATTTATGTTTTCAGGGAAGATGGTACCACCGGAAGCAAGCAGTAAAGGAATTGCATGGCACCTTGTTGCGACTGCTTAATGAACTGATACCATGGGAACCAAAGCTAATGAAAGCGTTTCAAAGAAACAGGTAATTAGCTGCTTTGTTTTCAACAATGGTGCTTGGAATGTAAAACAGGACAAATTCACCTTTTAAAAACTAATCCATAAGTTGGCTTCTCAAAGAAATTAAACAAAAATTATTTGACAAGGGGAATGACGCACTGGCAGTGCTGTAGTTGGAAGAATTATTTTATATTCCAGATTTACGATCTCTAAATAAAGTTAATTTAACCCCCTGACGTTTTTTTCCCTCTATGATCCTTAAGCATGCCTACTGATTATGTATCACAATACAGCTGGGATTTGTATTACTGCTTATTTCGTTAAGAGACGCTGAAAACCGTTCTCTAGAAAACTAGAACGGGGCTTCTTAGAATACTCTCTTTAAGTACTTAACTCTCTAAAGCTATCTAAACTGGTTGTCTGTGAATTCTCCATGGATCAATTCTTAAAACACTATTCTGAGGTCACAGTAACCTGGTAAATTCAAAATGCATTTGCAGTGAGGTGTGTCAGGGGACTACCAGTGAGGAGGTGATGGATTTAAATCTCCTAAGGGCAAGTGTTAGTAGCAGTGAAGATTCTACCCTGATTATAAATGTTGCAGAGACTGGATATTGACTTGGTATTGTCATCGTGTCTTGAAACTCAGTGCCGTTCTTGTCTGTTAGCTATACAACTTTTGCTGTAAGTGTAACTTGGTTTTGGCACACAGACAGTTAAAAAAGTGAGTAATGATTAGGAGCTTGAATTCTGTGACAAATGGTAGGAAAAGTTAGGCTGCTGCTTAAAAGTTGTGTGTGAAGAAAGCAACTTACACAGTTATGTGGTGCGGAACTAATGCTATGGAGTGTAAAAGGTATCATGTTTAAAAAACCACCATAACGTAACACCAAAAACAGTAAACATAAATACAAGAATGGGTTCCTTAGTAGTTTTTTTTATGGATATCATGTATGAATTAAAATTCTTCATCGGAAATTTAGGATATTGTTGAACATTTTGCTTTAAATAATGGTCTAAAGTACAAGTTTTGGTTTTCTTCCTGTTCCTTTCTATTCCTGTTTCTGATCATTTTCCTTAGCTGTTCCTTTCTTCCTGTCTTCCACGATTCAGGCTCCTTTTGGAAACATGGCAGATAGTCTTACTGTTAGAAAGGATTTCATTTTCCAGTGTTTAGTGTTTCCGGTTTTATCCTTCTTGTGAATTCTTCTGCAAAATGATGTAGTGCTCATTATTTGAGTCCACTATATTCCACAAATATAGTTCTTATTTGTGGAATCATAGAATGGTTTCGGTTGGAGGGACTATTTAGTTCCAACCCCTCTGCCATGGGCAGAGCCACCTTCTGCTAGACCAGGCAGTATAAACAGAAATAGAAAGTAATCCTTATCTTCATGATTTTTTCTCGAAACCACAGCTTCTCTGGGCAGCCTCTTCCACTGTCTCACACTAAAGAATTTCTTCCTAACATCTAATTTAAACCTACTCTCCTTCAGTTTGAAGCCATTCCCCCTTGTCTTGTCATTACATGTTCTTGTAAAAAGTCTCCCTCCATCTTTCTTGTAAGCTCCCTTCAGGTACTGGAAGACCACAATTAGGTGACCCTGAAGCCTTCTCTTTTCCAGGCTGTACAATCCCAATTCTGTCAACCTTTCGTTGTAGGAGAGGTGCTGCATCCCTCTAATCATGTTGGTGGCCCTTCTCAAGACTTGCGCCAACACATTAATGTCCTTCCAGTTCTGAGGGCCCAGAGCTTGATGCAGTATCCAGTTGGGGTCTCACCAGAGTAGAGCAGAAGATCAGAATCACCGCCCTTGACCTGCTGCCCATGCTGCTTTTGATGCAGCCCAGGACACTGTTGGCTTTCTGGGATGCCAGCCTCTCATCTACCAGCACCCCCAAGTCCTTCTTGACAGGACTGCTCTCAATCTGTTCATCCCCCAGGATTGATCCTGGGGGTTGCCCCAACCCAGGTGCAGCATTTTGCACTTGGTCTTGTTAAACCTCCTGAGATTCCCACAAGCGGGTCTTCACCTGACTGCCAAGACTTTTTGAATATCATCAAGAGTGACTTGGCAACTACTTCAGCCAGTCTTGATTCTTGTCCATAGGCTTTCGATCTGCTCATGGCTGTACTTCAGAGAAAACTCTTCACAGTTAATTCACCTCTTGATGAAGGGGGCAACCCATCAGCCTCTCCTTCCTCCCCTGTGTCTTCTGAACAGCCTGTAGCCATCAGTAGTTGCACTCCAGTCATGGGATATGTCCCACCAAGTTTCAGTAATGGCAACAAGATCATACCTTTCTAGCAGCATGGTGACTTCCAACTCCTGCCCGTGCTGCATTGATGTGGTTATAGAACACAGAAGTAGAACTGTCAGTCTAAAGTGTGTAGAAGTGAGCTGTGACTAATATGAATAAATTTTAGTCTGGAACTGGGTGTTTGGGATCTCAGGTGTATGTGCACTGGTAGCTAGAGAAGCATGCACTTAAGAGTGGAAGCTAACTTCTGAGATTAACTCATATTTCTCTGTATCTGTGTTTTAGGCTCTAATCCTAGTTTGTTCAGTCATGCTATTCTGGGTGTTTCTATGACATAACTGTTTGGACATACACACAGTATACCAGGAAATGGCTCCATTTGAAAAACAATGTTTACAAATCATGGAAAGGAAAAAACCATGGGTGGGGGAGACTAGGTAAATGTCTTGGTCTGGTTCTTTATGCAGCTCCTAGGCAGCTGTGTAGTACCAATGACCATGGTGAAGAAAGGTGTCATGTGAAAGGGAAAAAGAAATTGAGTAAAAGTTGTTTATGGTGGTGTAAACATCATCACCACAAGTCTCACTGCAGTTGCAGTGTCTGTAGGGTGTCTCAACAAGCTACTAACATCTACTAATTGAACAAGAGTATTAATCTTCTAAGTTACTAAGAGCAGAGCAACTTCCTACTTATACCTCAGTATGGAATAAGAGTCTGGAGTTTTCCTTCCTCCCTTTTTTATTGTCTTTAACTGGTATGAGCACACTTTATGATTAAAATCCTTTTTTTCTTCTTATGAAAGGTCCTCTGGTCTTTTCAAAATTATGACAGAGTATTATGTTCAATGGTATTCGAATAGCAGGAAGGTTTAAAAGGAATGGTTACTTGTGTTACATTTTTTCACTGGCTCCACAGCGGAAGTTTCTTTATAGAAAAAAGGAAATTTCCATTCAGAAGCTTTAGTACAGTAGTGGTTCTCCGATAGCCTTCTAGAGTTCTTCTGCACCTAGACTTCAAACTCAAAATCCTGATGGCAGAGTTGAAGTATTGTCAACACAATGTCAACATTCATTTGCTAAATACCCCTCCTGGGTATTGTGTTGGTTACCACCAGCTGATTCCTGAAGCTCACTATATCTGTACACTAAAATACCTGCTACATCCCACCTAAACAATGGTTTAGAGGAAGGGACAATGGAAGCATGTAGCAGTATCAAGGTAAGTGGGTATGTTTCTGAGTGGCATTCAAATGTATAAACCAGCTCTGTATTTCTGTCATATGCACATTCTTTAGTGGAGTGTGAACCTATGGAAATAATAGCAGCAGCTGTTCTAATGACCTAGAGATAAGAAAGTGTTCTTAAAGGAGAAAGTTACATTACAGTCCCATAGCTGAGCCAAAAGCATGGTATGTTTTAGAAAAAGGAGTTTTACCGAATTCTGCAGATGGGATTGCCTTCAAAGGAAGGAGTAGACTTGTTACATTTAATGCTCAAGTCCATACAGATGTATTGTCACAGTGCAAGACAAAGGAAGAAACAGAAGACGGATGAAGTAAAACAGTGATGATTATATCTGACTCAGTCTTTATGCATATTGCTAGAGGACTTAATGACATAGAATTTCTGTCACTTCACATTTTCTGGGTTTTGGAGACTTGCAGACAACGCTACACTGAAATATTTTGAAGGGCACCGGCAATTAAGGCTATACCAACTTCTTGTGTGGCAGCAAATGCAAATAAAAATAATGTTTAAAGCAGTGTGGTTCTTCAGTAAAGTTAGTTTTGTTATTTTCAAGGTCTAGATTGAAGAAGGACTATGATGACTTTAAAAGACATCCGGATCATGATAAATTTACCAGAGAATTTTGGAGTAATGATGAAAGTGAAGCTGATTCTGGCAAAGAATCTTTTGCAGTAGTATGCGGTAAATCATCAGAGTCTGCAGAACATGTAGAGGTTCCCAAAAAAGATCACTCAGACAATGGTAAGCATTTACTGGAATTTGGTAGCTTGAACTTGATTCATGAGTTGAATCAAGTTGATTTGGAAACTTAATTTTTCTATGTGAGCTTGTGTCCTCCTTTTTACCATAACTACTACTGTGATAATGTCCAATAGTTTGTGATGACTATCTGTCAGATGTAGAGTTGAAGAAAGCAGACATGATCAAGATGAAAATTCTGCTTTATTCAAGTTTTTGCCATTTTCTGTGCTTAACTATTTCTGTGATATTTATTACCAATTAAAAATAGAGTAGGATGGTGAGAAACAAATACAAAAGCTAAACCTCCTCCTGCCCATCTCCACCTTCTTCAGAGGCTCCACTTCATTCCCAATTCTTCTACCTCCTCTCCTGTCAAGTGGCACAATGGGGATGGCATTTGGGGATTGAGTTCAGTTCATAACACTTAGTCTCTGCTGCTCCTTCCTCACCCCTGCTCCAGTGTGGGGTCCCTCCTATGGGATACAGTCCTTCACAAACTGCTCCAGTGTGGGTCCTCTTCACAGGCTGGAGTCTTTCAGGATAAGACTGTACCACTATGGGTCCCCTGTGAGCCACAGCTCCAGTGAGGGCTCTTAATGGGCTGCAGCTTCTTTCAAGGCATATTCACCTGCCACAGAATGGGGTCCTCAGCAGCCTGCAGTGTACATACCTGTTCCAGCATGATTCTCTATGGGAGGAGTTCAACCTCATGATCTTAATGGGTAGCGGGGAGAGTCCATTCCAGTGCCTAGAGCACCTCTTTTCCCTCCTGCTTCACTGACTTTAGTGTCTACAGGGGTGTTTCTCCTGTGTTTTTTCCTCACACCACGCTGTCATGCTCAGCTGTGTAGTGTTTGGCACGAGACATTACCAGCTTGGCTGACAGGCTCAGCTGTGTCCTGCAGTGGATCTATTTTGCTGTCAGCTGTGTCTGTCACAGGGCCTCTCCTGGCCTCTCTCCTCACAGAGGCCCCCTGGCAGCCCAGCACTGACAGAACCTCAATGCATGGTCCCTCTGTCCACCTGAAACCCCCCGCATGCATTCTCAGTCCTCTTAGGCACTTTGTGCATCCCGTGCACACTGGCTGGTCCAGCTTGATGCTCAGTATGAAACGTGGCACTCACATCTTTGTCCCACAGGCGAACCCCATGCTCACAAGCCCACCTGTTACGCCAGCCCACACCCCAGACCCTCCTGCTCACCCAGGTGGTCTGGCTTGAGTTTTACCAGTGAATGCACACACACTGCCCCCATACATGCTGGATTTGGTGAGTATACAGCGGCTGCCACCAAGCATACAGGCTGTGACCTCTTGCAGCTGTCCTTGCAGCACTCCATTCCTCTGCACATCCCTTCACAGGTTTATATAGGTGTACTGATTCCCTTGCCCCTGGGCCCAGTCTCCAGGACCTCCCCTGGTTTGCAGTCATATCAGGTGCAAAGTCCAGGTTGATCTTCCTGCAAGGGACACCTGAAGTTTCTTGATACCCCATCAATTGGTGTGATTGGTGAGGTTGTTTCTTGTCAGTGTCTCCATTTTTGTTTTGTTAGATCTGTGTCTCCAGTTTTTGTTGGCTTTTTTTGATGTCTTCTGCCTTTTTGCCTTCAAGATAACCTTGCTGCAATAAACATTCTCACACTCTCACTTGCCATTATCATTTAATGTGAATGACCAGGTTTGGTTTTCCTCACTGTCTCCCATGCTGGTCAGGTTTCTGTCCCTGTATGTCCATGTTTGTTACTTCCTCCTTTCCTGAGTACCCCCTTTTTGCATTGAGAATGGTCCTTGACCAGATGCCCATAAAGAAGTAGACATTTCTTTCCACATATCTTTACTCTTGCAAACTAATATATTGCCTTTAGCTAGACACTGTAAAATTGTAATATAGAGGCATCAGTTGCAAGCTTGTAAAACTGTTCCTGTTTCAATATCCTTGCAGATGAAGTGAAACTCTTAGAGATGAATTTACCTTCAGGAAAAAACAGAATTTTGAAAAAAGAATCAGCTAATAAAGAAATACAGAAGGCACTGCACAAATGTGTTAAACAACAGTTCAAGCAAAAGAGTTGTCTGGATCAAAGCACTAATGAGCTTTCACCGAGGAAGAAAGCAAAGCTGAGCACTAATGAGGCTGCAGTCCAGAGTTCAGAGTGTAGCCCACAGCCGGATAGTTGTTTGACTGAGCTGAAACAACAATGTGACGGGTCAACTCTAGAGTTGTTTTCCTTGACAGATCCTGCAACATCAGTATCAAACTCTCTGAAAGGGACCAAACCCATCCAGGCCTTGCTTGCCAAGAATACTGGGAACAAAGTGACCTTAACAAATCAACTGTCACCTCCCCCCAGCATAAATGTATCTAGTTCTGAAAAGTCAGTTTTACCACCAGTGGAATCATCACCGATCAAACCAGCAGTGCCCTGCCAGGCCAGTTCAAAGACTCCTTTACAAATGGTGTACAAAATGCCAAATGGCCACTGTGTACCAATTGACCTCCACAACAGCTCTGTAAAAATTCAAGTGCAACCTGTGATTGACCCTAAAACTGGAGAAAAAGTCATGCAGCAAGTTCTTATTTTACCTAAGAATTTTCTTCTTCATCAGAAAGAAGGAAAAATTATGTCCAAGGACGTTCAGTCACTACAACAGAAATCATCTGAGCTGCACTGTGCATCTGTACCAGAAACATCAAATGTCAGTGTTTGTTTAACACCTGTTCTGGTAGCAGGCCCTGCAAATGCTACCACTCAGTCACCTGGTACAGTTTTTAGCAAGAATATTACCCATTTATCACAAGTGACTAGTCCCCTGAACACTACACAACCATTGCCTGATTTAACTTCAGCAGGTAACTTACTATCATCAACAATTAAAGTGAGCGAAACTGAAACTGACAAAATCAAGTGTACAGCTTCGACTGCTACATTCCCTGTGTCTTTGACTTCACCTACTCTTTCCACAGCTAGCCAGTCCTTAATACCAGCAACAATATTAAGCGGGTCTGCAAACACTGATTCTGCCTGTCATAGTCCTGCATCACAGCAGCCAACTGACTCCTTTGAAAGTAGGCAGGAGCTGAAGACAGTGTGTGTAAGAGAATCACAATCTATTCTGGTCACAACACGAGGTGGAAACACGGGAATTGTTAAAGTGCAAACAAACCCAGACCAGATTTCACACAGTAGTTTATCTTCTAGTTCAGTTTTCACTTACGCATCTCAGCTTCAGGCCTTTCTTGTGCCAAAAACCACAGCATTATCATGCTCTACTCTTCCATCTGTAGCAACAGCCACAGCTGGTCTCCCACATATCACACAATCATCTCTTTCTGGATTTGCTCCCTCAACAGCTTCTTCTGTTAACATTCCGGCTTTCCCAGCTGATTCGACCCAGACAGTGGAGCAGAGTATCAAATTCACATTGCAGCAGCCTGCTGTTGGGGACACTTCGGGTCAAGTAATAGAGAACTCCTGCTATGTGTCCTCTCCTTTATCCTCCTTTTCTCTGGCCAGCAATTTGATGTTGGCAACTCCAAACAGTCCTGTTAGTGTGACTAGCACTGGACAAAATAACACTGTCATAACTCCGAATCCTTCTGTGCAGCATCATGGTGATGCTAAAATCAAAACAAGTTCTTTTGTACAATCGGAGTCTAATTCAGCAACAAATGGAGATTCAATCAGTGGTACTCCAGTCCAGAAACTTACATTAGTCACAAATCCACCGATTTTATCTCCCCCTGGAGCATCAGGAGTCAGTATTGTACCCTCTGCAGCATCCACTGGTGTTAATGCTCAGAAGCTGGTTTTCATTAATACACAAATTGCCAATGGCCCATCAACCACCAGTCCAGTTGCAGAGCCATTGAAACAGAACCTTCCTTCTTCCCTAAGCAAAACTTTTGTTAATGCCACAGAGCAACCACAGTTGGTTCTGATCCCATCTACAATAGGAACACCAGTAAGAATAAATTCATCATCAACTATTGCTCAAGTAAAAGATGTGAAAATTGGATTAAATATAGGTCAGACCATTGTAAATACTAAAGGCAATGCACAGGTGGTCCCACCAGTTAATATATTACACTCTGCCATTTCTAAGGGAGAAGACAAAAAGAGCATGGGCTTGGTGCTATCTTTGACAAGTAGTAGTACTGTAGTTCCTATTCCAAGTTTTGCTGTATCGGTTAATGAATCTGTATGTGTTGCAAAAAAAGCTGAAAATGCCTTTACAGTAACCACAGCAAATGCATGTGTAGAATCTGTTACAGTAACATCAAGTGGGCCTTTTTCTGGGACACAGCCCACGGTCTTGATTGGTGGCAATGATCCCTCAAGAATAAAGCCAGTTCTAGGTAATCAGCTTTGTACGTCAAATGTTGGAAATACTGTGGGTATATCAACTGTGAAGACAGGACATCTTGCTTCATCTATGCTGATTTCAACAACACAACCAGCAGTATCTCCACAGAACTTAGCGTCTGCTCTGCAATTTCCAATCATTAGCTTGTCTGGATCTGCAGCCACCCCCCACAAGGTCTTACATACAGTTCCTCAGCTGGCAGCAGTTCCAGCTCCTCCTCCTGTACCAAAAAGCCAGTTGCCCACACTGCTTCAGTTTCAGTCATCAGGAATCCCAACTGCTATGTCAAGTCATGCAGGTATTCACAAAGCTCAGAGTGTGTTGCCCCCTCCATCACCAAATACTGGTAAAGTCATTAGTTTTCCCAGTTTTTCTGCTCCACAATACCAGCAGGTGCCTCCCAGTACAGAGAAAAAAAGTCATGCTTACACTTGTGCTTCTACCATTCAGATGCCTGCAGCTTCACCAGCTGTAACAAACAAAGCAGGAGGAGGTCAGCTGAACGAACCTTGCATTCAGCAGAAAATAGTCATTAACACCTGTATGCCTTTGGCACCTGGAACACAGATCATTATTAATGGTACTCGTTTCATTGTTCCACTGCAAGGCCTTGGAGCTGGCAGCCATGTCCTTCTTCTCTCCTGTAATACAAAACAGACTCCTTTAACTATTAACCATAGTCAAGAGGCTCAAGGTGTACCAGTTGTTAATCCAATAACCTCAAAAATCATCCTAGCACCAAGTAACTCATTAAGCTGGCAAATATCAAAACATCCTTTAAAAAGCTCTACAAAAATCGTGAACTCTTTTGGGGCTCCAGATGCTTTACCCATTGTACATGCAACGCCCCAGATACTTAGTACTCAAGCTAGCTCGTATGCTTCACTGTCTGCAGTAACACCATCTGTGTCTTCAGTGACAAAATCTCCTGTTAATGTTGTAACAACATCTTCTGTTGTTTCTGCTGTTCATCCTCCCAGCTCCTGTGTACCAAGCAACACTTCAGTGTGCCACTTAGACGCTTCTATCAAAAAACTGTTGGTCAGTCCAGAGGGAGCCATTTTGAATGCTATAAATGCTCCAGCACCAAAAGTTTCTTCCCTGTCTTCATCACTGCCTCCTGTTGTGTCCACAAGCAGAAATCCTACCACTGTCTTCCCTGCGTCTCAGTCATCTTGCCTTGATAAACCTGACAAAGCTGCATCTTGAACTTACTGCAAATGAGCCACTTTGAAAATTTTGGGGATTCTTCTGACTTTGAAAGTTGTACTGTTGAATAATTTCTTACATTGTTTGAAACAATTGTTTTACTCACTGTTACTTAAACTTAAGAGTTCTTTCCTGTTAACCTATGGGGATTTGGAGGAAGAAAAATTTTAGTTTGTCAGGTTTCAGAGAGTTCTTTAGTAAAACGGTCAGAAATGACCAGTGAATTCATTAAACAGTTTGGAGAAATCTTGCCTTTTGCACATGTTCCATCTTACATTATGGACTGTTTGCCAGTGTGTTTATGACAGTATATATGTTCTTTTTATTTGTCAAATTTATTTTTGATTGTTTCTTTTAAAAAAAATATTTATGCATTGTGAAAATGCAGTCTATGGTATAGAATTGTACATATTCCTGAATTCCTAATAACCTGTACTAAACAATATGTACAAGGAACTATGCTGTCTTATTTATGTTTTGTTTACATAATGTATAGTTTTTAAAGTATTTTAGTAACTTTGGACCAGTGTACTGTTTAGCAACAATGCAGAAGAATCTGCATATAATAAATCCAGTTGCTGTACTGCTTTGTGTTGGCAATAGTTAAAAATGTCTATCTGTTACACCACAGCAGAATACACCTATACACACACACACACACACATACACACACATACATCTTTCCTACTTATGCAGATGGATCTCAACTTTGGTGTATGATAGAATGAAATTATTTAATTTCTTCTGCTCTTCTCTGATTTTACATTTCACATGATTTGGCAGGAGCTGGAAGGAAGGCCTTCTTATCCTTGCATGATACAGGGTGGAGTAACCCATACCTCATCCATTCATAGTAAGTGTTTGGTTGCATTGCCTAAATATCTCCAGTGAAGTGGTAAAGCTACAAATGGCTTCCCAGACACCAGTCTAAGTCACACTTGTTGCTGTTAGGGACTACCATGTTTTCTCTTAAAGCTCATAGGTCTGTTGAACATTTCATTTTTCTGTTTTTTTTACAGCCTTGTATGCATTTCTATGAATCTAGTAACTGTAACAAGGCCACTCATTAAACTTCTGTCTAGCTGTAACAAGCTACACGGTCTTTTCACCAGTCATGCTTCCTAGATCTGTGTATTTTGCTTTAGCCTATCATTGTTCTGTCTGGAAGGGTAGCTCTAAAGCATCACACAATATAAAAGGAAGCTTTATTAGTGCTTTGAGCGGGAATAATTCACATCTTACACAAGACTTATGCAGTGTGTTCAGTGCTGGTGAGCTGATAAAACCTGTGGCTTATCTTTTGCAGTTCTGCTCAGTTCACAACTGTCTGCTGCAGTGCTTATGGAGACATAAATTTTGGTTCCTTTGGAAACCTAGCATATAAAGTAAGGGTGTCCATCTTACGTTACGGAAGATGTTGATTTTGGAATTGCTGTCTTTGTATGTGTTGGATTTTTTGTGGGGTTTGGGTTTTTTTCAAGAAACTAGAAGGGAAGATTTCAGAAGAACTTACGAATGATAGTTGCCTTTTTAATAACTATGACTTCAAAGAGGGATAAAATCTTACATATCTGTATTTTGTAGCATTCTTAAGACTGAGTTACATCGCAATGAAACTTCAGCCTTTGCTCCTCACTCTTCTCTTTTTGCGATACACAGTTTGGCAGTTTGGATCTTGAGTTGAAGAATATGACCACAGCTTACTCCGTGTCAGCTGCCCTTTGTATTGTTTGGAAAGTAATCTGATAACCAGTTATCTAGAGTCCTGGGAAACTGGGGGGGAGAAAGGCTTGTGCCCTCCATAGGGACCTTCCCTTTTGCACCAACCAAAAAAATTGAATTGGGAAATTGCATCTTTCTGGATGAGAAATCACCTTATCTCAGGGCTAGGAAAATGGAAGCTGTCAGTTTCAGGGTGAGATAAAGTTTGTTTAAATTTTAGGATAAACTACCTGGTATGCTTTTTCTACTTCTCATTAAAAGAGCTTTGTAATTGATTGTGAAGACACCTAGTGGTAAGTAAGTGGTGTCTGCTTGCCAGAGTTTATAGTATTAAGGATTTTAAAATCTGACTGCGTTTTGTGGTTCTATCTTGTAGGTGACTTTACCAACAGAGGACGATGTCAGAGAGTGGCAGTTTCTTCATACTCTTACATACTCTAAAACCATATATACCAGCGACTCATTTTATTACCATTTCACTGGTGGAGCCTTGGGACTCACTTTCTTGGGTTTTTCTCTTCTCTTGCAATGGCTGGTTTTTTCCTTTTTATTTTATAGAATTTTATTTATGTTTGTTGTAGAGTGAATATCTGCATTACTTGGAAAGTTCAAGACTAGGCTCTATTATTGCAGATGCTCTGGATGGATAAAAAATCTTGCATCACATATTTCTGTGTGCTAAGGTAGTGGAAAGATTTATGCAATAATTGATTCTAATAAAAAGAAAATCTAGAAAAGCTTAACTTAGGAACTCATATCTCAAGTAACATGCCCGAATGATTTCCAAGAAATTTCCTGAATTAGTGTGATAATAGGATTGTTTTATAAATATTTTATAATTTGGCAGGCATAAATTTTACAATATGAAAAGTTGATTCAGTTTGATTAGAGGTTTCATGGACTTTTATTCTCTACTAAACATATGATGAGGTTCCAAATCTTACTGGGGAAATACCTGAGACTGCTATGTAATGGGTTTGCATAATTCATTATGTAAAACCAAATTTTAGTAATTTTTATGAGGAAAATTCCTATTCCCAACACTCTTCTCCAAAAATATAGAAGTCAGAAGTAAGGCTTTCTTTCAAATGAAAGTAAATAACCATTGACAATTTGCTACATATCTTTTGCTCTCTCTGCCAAATGTATAGTGCTACCTATAGCTATACCTATACTATATGTTTAATGAAATGACCTGAACATACAACAGCCTTTCAGTTTTGTTGCACAGTTTAATATGCCATCAACAGAGAAGTAGAAATGAATAAATGCTACTTCTCCAAAGCACAGAACAACTAATTAACCTTTTTCTTTACATAAGAAGTGAAAAGAAGTTTTCTTCTAAAGGCAAGAAAATGTACTCTTACGTCACGTGGATACATGATGTATACCAACAACGTAATGGATATTTTGCCAATATTAGACGTAAGTATGAGTCAAAATATTCTGATAATATTTTATTTCACTGAAAAATTACAGGCAATGTAGTTAACACTATTGCAGTTCTTAAGGCCAGGATAATATATATACATCCTCACCTGCAGCAGGAGTTAAGCCAACAGGGATTGCTGAGGTGAATGTCACTGGATTGTCCTAGCAACCAGCTGCATATGCCAGCCCTGTTACATTGGACTAGTGAGACTCTAAAACGTCAAGTACTTGCTGTAGAAAGTTCTTGGTACTTTCTTTTATCATAGCTCTCTGACATGTGGAATATACCCTATGGCTCTTGGCTCAGTGAGTGTTTTGCTACATGGTTCAATATGCCAGGAAGATTGAACTCATCAGGATCTGCTGCATTTTACCTTTGTGCAATGGCTGTGATGGCTGAGCAATATTCTGGAACTTTTGAAGGCTATGTTGAGGCTTGTAACTGCATTAGGTAGTAGATGAGCCACCAGGATCACACCAGGAATCCAAGCACAGGCAATGCAAGTGATACTGCCATTAAAATTTACCAATCTGGCAAAAAAACCCCTATAATAATGAGGGTCCTGGTTTTGAATGTGTTCATTGCATGAATAACTACAGACCAGTTGCTAAGATTGTCTTGTACAGATAAGCTTCAATAACAGTGTGTCTTCTTCTCTGATGGAAGCATTTTAATGCAGACCAGTAGCAAGCAGAGTTTAATTCTCCAGCTATGATCAGCCACCTCTCTTCATCAGTATGCTGGGGGAAAACTCAAGTCACCCATTAATTTCTTCGTTAGTTTTTTTTTGGTAGGAGAAAATAAAGCACAAATATCTTGTTTGTTCAGAATTATAGCTGCAACACATGGCATCTGTTCGCAGCCTGATCACAAAGAAGGTAAAAAAAAAGAGGAGCAGAAGTTCTTTGACTTTTACATCCTCCTGTTACATACATAACCATACCAGAGAAATTATAAATCTAAAGTTTGGTGACCAGTTGTTACTCTGGGGTCATATGACTGTCTAATGTGAAAGACTTTCCTGGAAATTTGAAAACTTTCTGCTATGTTCTTGATGTCCGGTAGTTAAGATGTTTCTATGCACTTCTTTTTCCTTTTAAGGCAACAGACAACCTAGAAAGTTTTAACTTGTTTTTGTAAAGTGCAGTGTTATTGAGCATAGGACACAAAGTACATAACATAGCCAGTTCTTGCAGCATATGAATTTGGTGATTACAGGTCTCTTGCTTTCAAGTTTTGACCTGTCTTGTATAGGTGTTTCTTCAATGGGTCAGCAGCCAGAATCTGCAATATACCATCACTGAGTATAGAGCCAGATTTGAAAAACGGAATTTGTGATGATCTTGAGCATGAATGATGAAGTTTCCACCCATATAACATAGTGCTCTTTGAACCTCTCTTTTCAATGCCCTAATTAAAATCTGAGACCACTGTCTAACTGTGTCTATGAAGAAAAAGTACTGCTTTCACAGGGAGAAAAAATGGGACAACTTTCTTCAGAAACTAATGATAGGTTTTCAAGTGGGTTTGTCTGTCCTGTAAGTATCGATAAATTAGTGTGAAAGTTTAATAGTTCCAGCTCTGGCTGCTGAGCAGTTCTAACAATTTACCTGTCTGTACATAGTCCTGGAAGTAAATGAATGTTTCTACTTAGTC
This sequence comes from Acanthisitta chloris, assembly GCF_000695815.1. Lineage (NCBI taxonomy): Eukaryota > Metazoa > Chordata > Aves > Passeriformes > Acanthisittidae > Acanthisitta > Acanthisitta chloris. The sequence continues at coordinate 39,901 of NW_008675217.1, forward strand.
AATGTTAACTTCCTTGTGAGTTTTTGCCACAGCTGGTAATATATTTAATGCTGACACTGCTAAAAATGTGTGGGATCAAGTAAAACTTCTCAAACTCTAAGCACTTTACTTCTTTTGTAGTAAAAAATTAACTTCTATTTCTCAGCCAGGAATGTGTATGCCAGTTCTATTCCACTGTAGCACTACACAGACTTTTGAAAGGTGTTTCCCCAGAGAGATGCAGGTACAGATTTGCCAAAGATATTAGCCTCAAGCTTTAGTTTACCAGCTCTGCAAAAAAATTGTTTACCCATTGCATTCTACATCTCTAGTGCTTACCAGCTATAAGCTGGTATGTTGTGTATTTTCCTCTGTGTTCTTCTTCCTGTCACTAAATAAGTCCACAGTTTTTTTCCTTAAAGGTGTATATTGCAAATGGCACAGGCAAGACAGCTTTTTTTTGTTAAAGTACCTCTCTAGGTTTATAAATAAATATATCAACCAAATGTATAAAAGCACATAAATTGATTATAACCTTTTATAGTGATTACTGGTATTTATTGCCTAGAACAATTTTACTAATCTATATAAACACTTTTATTACAAAGGAAACATTTCTGTGTCTGTATCTTATTATTTATAACCATATATAGAGTTTATGTTAGGCAAGTAAATCTACCTTGTATTTAAAACTTTGTTCTGGTTTAAGGTGTTCATATATGCATATTTGATGACTAAGAATTGGTTTCTTTACTAATCACAGCTAATCATTGTTTTATGAAATTTCTTTCCTTCTGTAACTACTTTTCATTTAACGAATGAGTTACAGTTTTAGCTGCCTCCTGCTGTGAGATATCAGGCCTTGTGTATAAATTTGTTGATCTGCACATAATCTCTAATAATCTGTAATAATCTGGCAAGTAAACAATAACAAAAAAGCTAAGTAAGCAATGAGTATCAAATGTATGTAGCAGATCTATGTGCATCACAATTCTTTGGTTTATAGTACTGCTAGTGTTTGGGCAAGCTGGAAAAAATAACATCTTGGAGGCTGCTGTCTTCTGTATTCTTCAAGAAACATGACTTTCACGCATTTTCTCTCATTGTTCCATCATATTGGAAAGAGATGACCCATAAAGCTCTGTATCTACCAAGTTCTTTTGCTTTCTGACAAGCCTGCCAGAAGGAAACTAGAGGTGATGGTCATTGTACACTGACTGGTGTGAAATAATAGGGACTCTCAACAGAAATGCCTAGGTTGCCTTGACTGTGTTTTATAAGCTATTAATTAATTACAGGTACCATTCCAGGGATCAAGGATTCCAAGATAAAGGAAGAGACACACACAGGTAGTAAACTCAAAGTGTTTTATTCCACCTGTATATATGTATGCCCTTAGAAAAACAATAAAAGTCTACTGCATTATAAGGGAAAAGTTATGTCCCTAACAATTATGAGTACATACCAACCCCAAGAGTGATGAGTGGTTCAGCACAGAGGCCCATTCTGGGGTGTCGGCAGGCACGGAAGCTTAGTGGGCATCCCTGCAGAGGCAATGTGGTCCTTGAGTTCTGGTGCCCCCCCACCAAAGGTGTGTGTGGCCTTATATATCATAATTTTTTAGCGTCGTCCTGACACGACCGGTGCACGACAGGATGAGGCACGTCCGAATTTTTGAGTACCCACATGCCTTTGGTCACATATGTTGGCTCTACACATGTGCAGAGTCTAAGGGTGGTTGTCAGTCTCCCCTGGGGGTTGTTACTTCCTCACCCTTCCTCATCATCACCTCTAAGCATCCTTGATGGGCTGTTTGGCCGTGAGTCAAGGCTCGTTATCCTTTCATTTTCCTTAGCTGAAGTTTTATTTGCACTGCTTGCTCCTTTTTCGCTCTAGTCCCACAGGCCAGCTGCACCTGCTTACTCCCTTCTCACTCCATTCTCACGGTAGAGCTGCACCTGCTTACTTTTATAGTCAGGTTGACATGGCCTGCTGCAGACCATCTCCATTAAAAAGTGTCTTCGCACACAGATACTTATACAGGCATCGTGATGCAAAGGTGTGTTGTAAAACGATCACTCTCTGGAAGTTAATTATAAAACTGCTGGTAAGGAAAACAGCCTGTAACAGGACATGTAGTCAAATAGTTTTGTTCATCTTAGGACAGATTCTTGTACCTCACATTCTAAGGAATAGTTTACTTATTTATTTTTCAAAGAAAGGGAGAGGAAATGAGGAAGATGAAAACAAAGGTGCCAGCACTTTTTACTCTGACTGATACTGAATAGTATGTACTTACACCTGATAGATCTATGAAGGATTCAAGATGTGCAGAGCATAGTGTATCAGTCTGACCAGAGGAAATGAAAAACTTAAAACAAAAGCACTTTTATATTTATTGAGGCATTTCAAGATCCAGTACTGTAAGCTAAGCAGAAATAATTTTCAGCAACTGCTAATGAAAGCATGTAATATTTTTTTCATGATTTTAGCTTTATGAAAGTTAAGCATGTACAGGAAATTAAGAGGGAGCATAAAGATGGAATCTGTATGTTTAGAGTTTAAAATTTCATGTTATCATGGTGAATAAGGTGGTGGTGACTGATCTGCAGCAATTTTGTCATACGCTGGTGGAGCATCAGGTACCTATGGTAAGGAAAATGGGTGTGAAAGATTGAAAAAACAACTAAGGTACAAGAAAGTGACATTAAACATGCAGCAGGCTATTTACCATCATATTAGATGCAGTATTATGGCTTACAATAGATGAGATCACTCATTATGTCTATCTTTTAGGATTATTTCTTTGCTAGTAAATTTTCTGGTTTTGCCGCAAATTAAATTAATTTTGTTGGTATTGTTCATCCAAAGACAGAATTTTCAGTGTTGTAAAGACAGGACTTTTTAAAAAAATATATCAGGGTTTTTTATATTGAGAATTTAGATTAATATTGAAGATTTTCTTTTAAAAGTCTTATTTCCAGTGTTATCAATGTGATCATCTTATTTAAAATTGTTTGTAAATTACCCTTTTCCTTATTCTAAAGCCATTACTTGGCATATATACTTATTGCTTAAGTTAATTTAACTTTTTTAAAGTTATTGATTTTAATGTTCATCTTTCCATAATGATTAGAAGATCTAAAACCTTGAAGTTTTATAACGCTCCCTGACAATGCCTGTCAGAGTATAGTATACCAGACACACTCCATTTGTTGTTTGGCAGAATGGCAGAACATCTGTTAAGGAGATGTTTCGGGGTTCTTTCTAGTATATTTCAGCATTCAGGTGGTACATCAGTGATCACACGATTTAAGAATAAATTAGTAAAAAGAGAATTTTAAAAAGAATTCTAAACAGTAGATTTGAAAAACCCTTTACACAGTAAAAATTGTTCAAAATACTGCTTTCTAAGTTCATGTAGAGGCATTGAAGACCCAATCTAAAGAGCACACTCCAAGAAAGAAATCATCAAGTGCCTGTTTACCAAGATTGTCTCACCATGTCTTACTGTGTTTTAAGTACATGAAACCTTGAGTTGCAACTTACCACAGGACTAAAGTTTCTGTACTCCTGCAGAGTCATTTTGCAGTCCAATATTGCTCCCTCACCTACCACGTTTCGTACTGTGCCCGCACTAGAGCTTTTGCTCTGTGACAGATCATAAAGAAATATGAGGAAGATGAAAGGAAGAAGAGACTGTGAATATGGAGCAAGTTATGCATCATTTAATGTTTGACAGCACATTTACAGTATGTATTAGAATCTGGGATTAGGGCCAGAAAAATGCAAGCAAATAAGAGAAATCATTTACCTATCAGTTTTTGCTGTCTCTGTTGAGACATACTCTTTATCCTGTATTATCCAATTATATTGACAGAAAAATGCGGATCACATTTTTTAGGTCCAGGACTGCTGCAGGAACTGACATCTTCCCATGCACCTGAATGCCTCCTCTTTTTTATCCCACCCATTTATTTGCTTAATCTCCAAACATTTTCTTTTCCATTTTTCCAACATTTCTTTTGTACACATTCTGTATCAGTTCTCCCATAGCCAAAAGAAGCATATGGAAAATCTGATTTTCAAAACCAGAAAGTAGTAATCTGCAGTGAGATGGAATTAAAAAAGAGATTGTGCTTTATGCCATGGTGTACAAAAAAGGCATTTGGCTTGCTTTTTGAAGGTTTTTTTATTACTTTCATTTTTGCAATATTTCAATATGAAAGTTGAGGTTTTATGTGTTCTGCCTGTTGACATATGCATTGGATAGATAATTGGAAAGGGAATGGGACAAAGTTATTGGACATAGCAAGGAAATGGATTTGCTGACTTTGATGACAGGTATGTTGGGGTTTTTAATCCCGAATAGTCATATCTTTTTCATGATATTAGGATAATTAGAAGCTACTTACTGTAAAACATATAATTGGATAAAACTTGTCCTGATTCCAGCTGGGATAGAGTTCATGTTTTTCTCAGTAGCTGATACAGTGCTGTATTTTGAATTCATTATGAGAATAATGCTGATAACACACTGATGATTTGTTTATTGCTCGGTTGTGTTTACTCAAAATCAAGGACTTTTCAGTGTCTCATGCTCTGTCAGTGAGCAGGTGCACAAGAAGCTGGGAGGGAGCATGGCTGAGACACCTGACCTGAACTGGCCAAAGGGATATTCCATACCACAGAATGTCATGCCCAGTGTATAAACTGAGGAGTTGGCCAGGAGGAGACAATTGCTGCTTGGGTATGGGCTAGGCATCAGTCAGCAGGTGGTGAGCAAGTGGACTATGCATCACTTGTTCCTCTTGGGTTTTATTCCTCTCTCTCTCCCCCCTTTCCATTATTGTGATTATTAGTAGTAACATTAGTAGATTATATTTTGTTCCAATTACTAAACTGTCCTTATCTCAACCCATTAAGTTCACCTTTTCTTTCCCATTCTCCTGCCCACTGGAGTGGTGGAGAAAAGTAAGCCAGTGGCTGTTTGGTGTTTAGTTGCTGGTTGGGGTTAAACCACAACAAACTTTCACTTTAAAGGATTAAAGACTTCCCTTTGATAGGAGAGAGAAGAGAACTTCAAAGATAAAGTTTTGAGACTTCTAACAAGAGATGTTATGAGAAGGATTTCACCATTATTTATACTTTCTAAGAAGACACAAAGGATTTTTTAGAAGTAATGTTAAGAAAACAAAGCACTCTTCCTTTTTGTAAATCTTAAAAAGTTAAGTCAGGTTTACAGGTGAATCATGCATCACCCATATGTGAACATATTTAATTAGTTACTTTTAACAGTTATTTTTCTTCTCTGCTTCCTAGATTTACTCTAATCATATCTGTCCTTATCTAGGGGTAAGTCTTATGAGAAGTGAATGTTACTTTTATCAGTGTATATATTGCCTCAGATAATGATGTCCTGTTACAGATTCAATGTTCTCTGCATTAATTTTGTGCAAATAATGGTAATATGTTGTCAAAATAATAGCATGCTAGAAATGAGCTGCTGTGCTTACCCGCAGACTTTTGTAGCCACTACGTCTTTTGTAATACCAGCAGCCAAAGGCAAGTAAAATTGCCAGCACCAAAATCAAGAGTCCAATACCCAGAGCTCTGTTGGGAAAGCAAAGCAAAATAATTAACACCACAACTAGATGCATTCTCCCGGGAGCAAGAATGACTAGAGCAAAAGTTTGTGTAGGTATCCTTTTACTGGAGGAAGGCATGGAGCAGAATTTACCTCAGAAAACAGACAAAGTATCAATAACTTCAGCCAGTCTCTGTAGATGCAGCAGTTAGCTAGATTCTCTGCCAAGTTCTTCAGCATTTTAAAAATGAAAAATATACTGCTTCAAAGATAATAAGCTAGCAGTGACTACTGATTCTAACAAGATACCTGTGTGTAAGTCCAGTGAACAGCATTGCGATATTGGAAGAGAATGTGAAATAAATTAAATGCCACACCCGAGACACAGCTCATGTTTATTTATTTATTAAATTTCTCTAGGCAGCAAGTAGTGACAAATATATCCTAATTGCATCATAGTGCAACAACCGCTGGTGACAGAAGGAATTTTTGGTTATATAAGACACTGTACAACCTGAAAACACGAGTAAGAAACTTTGAATTATTCATAAAGATCTCTGTAATTATTTAGTTCTTGTTCTATGACATCTTAGGTACAGTATTGTGTCACTGGGTCATTTTAGGGAAAATATGCTTTGCAAACTGTGCTGTAAGACATCCTTCCCACTGCTCACTTGGGAACTTGGGAGAAGCAGCTCAGTTCCACTGTCTGTCAGAAAGCAAGCTGACAAGGTAACTGGAAGTTTGCTAGTCACAAAACCCCTTTCTTCTGTGTAAATATCCTCCCTGTTAAGACATATGGAATTCATTCCACTTTTTTTTTTTCTTTGCCTGTCCAGGAACAGAAGAGTATGCAAAACACTTAAAAGGAAGAGCATATGGGAATGAAGTTACTATATGAATCAGGATAAACCCATTCAAGCATACTTCTGTGTGTCTTAGACCCAGTTACCCTGCAATAATTACCACCAGGCTTTTCCATTGGGACTGAGTAGTGGGGTATGTGACTTAATAGAGATTATCTTATATCTATTTGCTATCATTTTCATTGACTCCATGTCTCATGAAGGAGTGTTTGCTTGTGACCTAAGAAGTCTGAGAGAAGATGCAAGCAGATTTGTGTGGCAGAACAGGCTGCCTTTTTGTATGAACTGCCTGGGTGCTGTTTGAAACATGAAGCCCCTTGGAGTCAAAGGGATTTTCTTCGTCACAAGTACCTGGCTCTTGCAAGGTTCTCCTGCCCCTTGAAGGCTTCATGTTGGCTGGAGACCTGTTTAACCCAAGAACATAGCTCACAGCATTCACTTGCTTTGTGGTGCAGTCATGTCGCAGCTGATATCCAAAGTTATGAAATGGTTACACTGGTTTTATTACTGTCCCCAGCACTTGGGGACTTGGAGAGACTTGGAGAGACTTGGAGACTATTTCTCCAACTTGGAGAGACTATTTCTCTAAGCAACTGCTGCCCTCTACATTTTGAGACTGCCTTCTGCTTTTCACATGTTCTGCTGTTTTAGCTGTTTGTTAGCTAGTATACACCCAGAATGTGTGTTGTTTCTGGAGCTGGTGCTTTTGACCACACGTTTGCCATCTAACTTCTTCCCCACCTATTCAGAGACTAGTATGGAAATTGTGTGTGCAATTTCTTGCAATTTCAGTTAAAGCTGCAGCTGTTCTGTGAGGAATCTGGGCCCGTATCTTGAATACCTCTTCTGGTACTGGAAGGAGATAGTCACTTTTCTCTCACATATCTAGAAAAACTGCTTACAATTGCAGCCACTGGAATTCACAGCAGTTAGAGGTGAGCATGCTTAGTTGTAAGTGCTGTGACATGACTAGTCAACTTTTCCTTTTGAAGACTGAACTGCTTTGAAAAGACTATGAGAGATCCTTCCCGTTTATTTATTCTCTCTGCCCAGAGTTGATCATGGAGGAACAAGTATCTTGCAGTGCGTGTTTGTGTGTGTGTGACAAGTCACCAAGTTTGGGACCCAGTAAACCACTACCAGAAGCGCACTTCACACACAGATATCCCAAGCACACTGGAAGTATTTGTCTAACATAATAAAAGATAGCCAGCTGGATGGTGTCTCTAATAATCCAAGACCCAAGATATTTTGTCCTAGCCCAAAGCTAACAAAGTATTAGTCTGAAACAGTTCTGCTTAAGTGGACTCTCATCCAGAAACAATTTGCTGAGAGACACATTTGTACGGCATTGATGTCTCCATCTGCTTTTTTCTAACTATTAATCTGGAGGTTTCCCATGTTATTTAGGGTGAGACAATGTCCCTTTGAGGTTCCCAAGAGAGGTCTGTGGATCTAGTGGTAAATTTAGTGTGAAGATCACCTTGCCACAGCCCCAAGACAAAATTCCAAATAAGCCTCAATAAACCTGGAAAATTTATTATAGTGGCTAATGACTTGTGATTACATGATCAAACTATATTCTTGAATTCTGCCAATTCCAAATTTTCTTAACCATTGAGGACTCTCTTTATGATTGCACAATGACAAACATTAGAGACAATTACAGGATAGCTAAAATGCACTCTACTGTATACAATGGTGAGTTTTTCTAGTGCTATTTTCTAGATTTCTTTCAATGCAAATTTTTTCACCAGCTTACATGCTAGCATAGGATTTGTTTTATGCTTACTCTTCTGCTGCAAAATAGGTGTTTCCTTTCCCTCTCAAGTAGTTGCCATCCAGGTGGTGGTTTCTTCTGGGCATTTTGTGAGATCG
>NW_008675217.1:48254-52483 GCF_000695815.1 Acanthisitta chloris
ATTTGTTCTCTATAAAGCATAGTATTATCAACCTCTTTGATTTAATGGGAGTGTTTTAGGGAGGCAGGACAATCTAATGTCTTCAGAAGCAAGTAGATCTACATGCATACTGTCCCAATTTAAGACAGAACTCAAAACCTTAAGTATAGTCTACATTTTACTATCTCCACTGACATCAAGGTATTTCCACCTGAGTGCAACATAGAAGAATTTGACATGGTCTTTTTAGGTCCCATGTGTCAGACTTCTGAAGTAAAATCTGGATTATATAAAGAAAGGCAATTTATCTGGACAAGAAAAACTATTAAGAAGAAAAACTAACATTGTCCTTACAAATAGTTGTTTCTTATTTCTGTTATTCCTTTTAAAAATTCAACGGACAGGTTCTCAATCACTGTAAACTCTCAGAGATCTGTTGATATTTAGATGGTTATATTAATTTATGTCTGCTGACAATCTGTACTCTGATGTATACTCAGAATTTATATTATAATCCTAAGTCCAAGTTTTAAGGTGATAATCATCCAGCTCCAAGCCATTTGAACAGTTAAAAATCTAATTGATCAAGTATAATGAAGAAGAAATCCACAAGTAATCCTGTTTCTGTCATTTAAAGAGCACAACAACAGATCCTACTTGGTAGTCCCCAGCTAATCTACCTACCTTACACAGATGAAGTATAAAACACGATGACTTTACTGAAGAGAATTCTAGCCAAGGAAAGAAAGCATTTATCAGTTCACTTAGAGACAGTCAAGCCTCTTCTGAAGCATAATTTTGAAGCAAAGCAGAAAATTTTGTGTAGAATAAGAAAAAAACCAAAATCTTACCTCCTTCAGACCTGTATTCTGTCTGTTTAGTGAAAGGCATGTGCAGCTTTCTTTTCCTTGACTTGGTCTGTTTTTTTCTTCTTTGATCTGTTCTCTTGTGACTATCACGAGTTTAAATTCCTTTCAGTACAGCTTCTGAATGCATTAATTAGCATGAAAGGGGCAAGGAAACAACTTTTCATTTTCTTCTGCATCCTTCCCTCTTAAGAAGCAACAGAAAAAATTTCTTCATTTATTACATACCCTCTGAGAGATGGTTGAACTCCTTTTTACCTGCCCAATCAGTACAAGCTCATGGAGTGGGCAGACTATTTCTAAATTCAAACATGGTTTGATTTGGGGCAGATTATTTTGTGAAAGAGGTCTGGTATTTTCACATGTATTTACTGCAGCTTTGCTTGTGCACATTTATTGCACCATTTTAACCCTGTGCAAACTAGTATGTCTGGACCAAAACTCATAGGTGGATAGTTGGCAAATACTTTCGGGCAAATACAGTTTAGATTAGGGGAAATACAATTTGATTAGGACAAGTACAATTTAATTCTGTAGTGATTGGCAAATACTGCAAAGAAAAGAGTCCTATGGGCTGCAGTTTCATATGGGTTTGTGTGCACTGCCTGTGCTAATGCTGCAGTAGTTCCATTTACAAGACCAGGCAAGAAGTGGCAGTTTGTGATTAATTCAGAGGTACTATGATGAACCTTAGTTACTGCCAAAACCAGAGAGTATATAAGGACAATGTTCTGTTGTCATTTGTCCTAATGAATCATTAATCTGAGCCTCTCTGTCCTTCCACAGACTTTGTAAGTTTGAAGGACTAAACACTTGTAAGTTTTTGCTTATCTTTGAAGCTGTGCACCTGGCTGTAAATGTGGTGAAAATGGCTGAGAGACTCAAGAGTGAATAGGAAAGAACAGACAGCATAAGAGATCAGCATCTGTTTCATTAGGAAAACAGATGAAAAGTCTTAATATCAATGTTCTTAGGTTGTGCAGGGCTGGTCAGTCAGACCATTTTTCTGCTTGAGTATTTTGCCTAATTATGGTAAAAATCTGATTTTTCTTTAGATATTTTTCCATGGTGGTGCTCAGTGACAGGACCAGAGGCAATGGGTGCAGACTGAAACACAGGAGATGCTCTCTGAACATCAGGAAACTTTTGTTTCTCTGAGGGTGATAGCACTGGCACAGGTTGCCCAGGGAGCTTGTCAAGTTGTGGGCAAGGAGGTTCAGGTGGCCCTGCTGGAGCAGGGGATTAGACCAGATGACCTCAAGAGGTGCCTTCCAACATCAACCATGCTGTGATTAACACCAGAAGGATCTAGCTGGTTTTGCTACACCCATTACAGTTTGAGGCAACACAGTTTTTGTGGAGGGGAAGATGAAGGGAAGAAGAAGAATGAACTTGCTCATTTGGCCAAATGGTTCAGTGTTTTGTATTACCCAGATGAACTCAATAGGAGTTTCAAAGGTGAAAGAGATGTCATGGTGAAATTTTAAGTGGATGTTATCACAGCCTGTCAAGTTCCCAAGCAACATGCCAAGCCCTTGTGCACTCTAAAAAATGCCATAGAGCTCATTATCAAATCATGTGTTTTCCTGAAGAAAAGCTTGACTTCTGGGAGAGGACAATAACTGAAGGGCACTATTTGGTCTTGTGAGAACCCAAACTGAGACATACAGAAGATCCATGTGATACCAAAACTAGTGTCCGCCCCTTACTTGCCTCAAGTGATATGTGGGATAAAATGTCAACTGATCGAATATTTCATGTTCTGAATGAATCTCTTGTTAATAGTATAACAAGAAAGGGGAAAAAAAGTCAGCTTTGTCATAGATCTGTGGTATCATCTGGATTGTAAATGTAGAATGCTGCTGTTGAGGAACTGGATGGATGAGAAGGTGAAACACCACATCCTGTAGTAACTATGCCAAGAGGATGCCACAAACCTAGTGGTGCCTATGTTCCTGCACCATGTTTTTCCAAAGGAAAAAGATTGGATAGCTTTCTGGAAGTGTTTTCTTTTGCTCCTACTTTGTTTTTGGTTGACTGGAGGTTCTGAGCTCAGGAGATTGTTCAGATTTGTGGGAATTTCTCCATGACCAACTGTGGGTGAAAAACTTTTGGATGTAGTTGGGCACTATCAGGGTGACACTGAGTTATGAGTTCCCTTGCATGTAATTTCAGGAGGCTATACCTGATTCAAAAGAATGGTAGTGCTTACTAAAGCCTCACAGTCCTATTTCCACCAGTAAGTGGCTGACTGGTCTGGGGTGAGAAACTCCTTGCAGATGAGTTGCTGATTTAGGCCTCTGAGGCCTGAAACATTTTGCTTAACACTGACTACATCCTTGGATCAGAACACTCAAGTGTTTTGAACACTCAAATTTTTGAACACTCAAATTTTGCAAGTAATCTCCACAGTAATAGTCCAGTGAAATTTAACTTGGCATACTGCTGCTACATCTGAAGTAAAAGCAGTCCCAGAATGAGTGCAAACACTCAGTACTTCTGTGCTATTAAACAGATACACAGCTGTCAGCTGACAGTGTCCAGGTGGACTAATACCATTCTGTGCATTTAGCAAAGAAAATAAAAGTGTGACTTTTCATTTCTCACAGGGTCCTGGTCAGGCTGGTGGGAACCTGGGGAAGTCTCCAGTCCCAGCCCTAACTGAGCCAGTTTTGGGTTCAGACTGGACTGCTCAGGGCTTCACCCAGTCAGGCTGTGAAACCCCTGAGCCATGACCACACCACTGAGCTGTCCTCATGTCATCTCATGTTTCAGCTTGTCCTGCTGCCTCTCGCCCTCTCACCACAGCCCATCTGCATCCCCTCTGTCCCTCCTGTTGGTGCTGGGGATGCTGTTGGTGCCCCCAAAGCTGCCACTCCTCCTGGCAGAACCAGCCCCAGTTCCACAGCCTCTCAGTGATCCTCTGCTGAACTCAGTCATGTTTGTCAACTTCTTTCCTGTACTTGATGCTCTGAAATGTATGCACAACTGTGGAGCAGAGGGGAATAATCACCTCTCTTGATCTATTCCCTCTGCCCTTGTTCATAAGGGGCAGAAAGCCACTAAGTGCCTTCTTTACTGCCCATGTCAGATGCCAGGACATGTCAAAATAAATCAGTGACAAGACTTATAAATTAAATAAAATAAAGAATTTTGCAGGGAAATTCGGAGAGGAAAACTGCATCTATTAAACATCTCCCCATTCCTCTCACTTCCAACAATTTCCCTTCCTTTTATTTTATAAAGAGTTAATTTAAATATTGGAACACTGCAGAACACTGAAGAATAATACATTTAGAAAAATCCAAGTTTTGCAATTGACAAGTTTGAAAAGTATTTTGTCAGAAATTTCAGAACCTTACTACAAGACTTTGCCCACACAGT
>NW_008675217.1:52517-52841 GCF_000695815.1 Acanthisitta chloris
TCACAGGTACAGGAACAGGAACAGATTTATTCATAGTTCAGCTAATTTCCTATAAGTTAAAGAACACTTTTGAAATAATTGTTATTCTTATGAGACAAGAAGTAATTCTTTTAGATTAGCGATTTATGTTAAACTTGGCTTCACAGAGGAAGTGTTTAAAAGGTAAAAAGTTCTGAAGTTCATAACTAGTGCTGATGCCGAGAAAAGGCTGGAAAAGAACTACTCACAGACTTGTGTCTCTGAGTAGCAGGTATTTGTTTATTCAGTGCTGGGCACAAGGGGGATCGCTCCACCAAACTTGTGCAACCAGGGACAAAAACTTCA
>NW_008675218.1:0-15571 GCF_000695815.1 Acanthisitta chloris
CTCCCAGTAACATTCTTCCACCTCCCATGCCAATGTTTCCCAGTAACATTCTTCTACCTCCCATGTCAATACTTCCCAGTAACTCCTCCACCTCCCAAGTCAATACATCCCAGTAACTTTCTTTCTCCTCCCATGTCGATGCTTCCCAGTATTGCAAGACACCTGCAGCATCCAAACTGGAGATGAGGTTGCAGTTCTGACCCTTAAAGCCTGTAAGCAAGTGATCTGCAGTGGTCACAAGAATGAAGCAAGGAAACCCTAATAAATAACCTTTAATGGCCCAACTATTCCTTTCCCCCAGGGCTATTCACCTCCCAAGCACAGGCTGATTCCAACCCTGGGAATCCAGTGCATAGGAAGCCACATGAATTACAGTATTTCCGTGTCATGCCATTTGGAATATTTCATATACTTAGAGGAAGAGCATAAGTGCTAAAAATAGGATTAGCTCACGAGCACTAAGACTATGTTTACTCAAAGCACTCTCCTTACAGTACCTCAGGATCTGTGCCCTGCTCAGCTGTGCAGAAGTAATCCAAATGGTACCTTGCAGCCGTCGACAGATCTGAGAGTACAGCAAGTTTTGACTTTTGAAGTTTGTGCAGCCAGCCATGGAAAGAAATAGGTGATTGCATCTGGCATGAAAGTGATAGATTTTCTCAGGAAGGCTTCAACCTGAAGTACCAAGATACAAGCAATTGATGAAAGCAATGTGCTTTCATGTTGTTTCATCTCTTCCTCTCCTCACTGCAGCTTGATAGAGCAGACCCAGGCCCGAGGGGCTGAGGTGCTTACATTTCCCTGCCACATGCTTGATCTGTCGTTTGGGCTTTACCCATTGCAGGATAAGATCTTAAAAGAGCATACTTTATTATCTCTCAATAAAAGGCAGTATGGTCAAAATAGCAACTGCCAATTTGCAGGACAGTGTGGGTTCCAATCTGTCTGTTATTTATGTTAGAATGGAAATGGGATGGAAGAAATGACAAATCCTCTTCGCGGATGCAATGAGCATCCAGACGGAAAGGCATTATTAGCAAACATTCATTTAGCAGAGGCAACTACTGCTGCTACAGCCTGGGTACTGTATTGGGCAGAACGTGAGCTTGGAACAGGAATACCTCAAATGAACACGCAGAGAAGAAAAATGATGAAGGAAAATATCACTGGCGAGGCTGCATATGGCTGGGAGTGCTGTGCCAGGACTGGGATTCCTTCAGCCACTGAGCTGAGCTGAGCTCTGCAGCCAAACATCACGATTAACCCTTTGTGTGTCCCTCTGGGATCTGAGAGGGATTAGGAAAACGAGACTTGAGGCCTTGCCTGAGGTAGTGATTGTTGCAAAGCATGTGTCCCAGGCAGATGCAGCCAGCTGTGCACTAATCCTGCACAGCCTGGCTGGGGTGAGCAGTGAGAGGAGGGAAGAGACTGTGCCCCCAGAAAACCTGGCTAGGTTTCTCTGCTGGCACTGCCAGTGGGATGATTTTCTATGCCTCTCCCATCTTGTGCTTCCTTGCTCCCCTAACACACAAGCTAAAATTTGGTCTATAACAAGAACATGCAAAGAAAGAAAAAACCAAGCAAGCCACAAACACAGGCAGCATCTTCCTGCCTTCCCTGCAGAGGGAATTCACCATTACCCTGCACAGGGTGTCAAACTCTCCCTATTCAATCCTGATTCCTTGTACAAATGCACTAAACCCTGCACTAAAACCAAACGGATTTACCACCTGACCCAGCAACAGGACAACCTGTGGCTGCCTCACCCAGTGCTGCAGTGACTTTTTTTGACTTTATTTTAGCCTGTTTGGAGTATTTACAGCCCTGTGCAGCCCTGCTCCTCACTGCTCTGCTGGAGACACGTGCATCCTTGCAGCAGGTTTATCCACAGGAACAACAATATTTCTAGCAGGACTCTGAAAATCCGAGCCAGAGAGAGACGGTGAATATTTTAAAGTCGTCATGTTCAAAAGCTTCATTTATGTCAAAAAACCCTCCTAATTTAGTGCAGGGTTTGCAGACTCTGGTGACAAGGCCCACTCTTTTCTAGGGAAAACACTGATGAAGAAAAGCATTCCCTAAGTTTCAGGGAGCTCACTGACTGCAGGCTCTTCCTCAAGGGAATGTCAGTCCCCAGGTGTGTGCAGAGCTGTTACCATGACAGGGGTTTGATCTCCACAGAAATCTTTGAGTCTGCCTCTAACACAAGTGCTAATAAAATAAAACTTAACCTTTTCCAGAGGAAAAGCCAAGTGGGTTCTTCTCAGAGCACAAGCTGCTCTTGGCAGCTCTTGGCTCTACCTTGCTCTTTTCTCTCGGTGGAGCTGAAACAATGGGGACCCAATCCTGAACTTTTTCATCTCCCTTCAAATTGGACACAGAGTTTTGACATGGAAACACTAGGAAAAATCAGCAGCATCCCTGTTTTCCCCCACTGCCAGCCCTGTCCCACTGTCTTCTGCCCTCAGACCAACAGCTGCCACTGCACACACAAAGCTTCCACCCACGAGTCCAATCCTAAATTCTGCCCAGACCGTCTGTCCTTCATTTATATTCCTTCTCCTGTCAGAATGGTGACATTAACGAGCACACTTAGAGGGGGGCTGTGTGCCAATTAACAATTTCTCGTTAGCTTAATTAGAGGACATGTTTTTAATCACAGCTAAGAATGTGGAGTGATTGAAGAATTGATTCAGAGCTTTGGAAAACGACAGTGGCAGTGCAAGGAATTTAATTGGGCAGATGTGGTTAAAGAAAGAGCAAAGGTCTTAACGGACTTGGGCTAAATCAGCTCAATAATAGGCTGAAGCACAAGGAGCTGCAGTTACATGGACAATATTTCCCTGTCACCAATGAGGCTCTTGAGGGTTTTCAAGACATTGAGAAATGTGGATCAAAACACCTCCACCACTGATTTAATCCTTGGATTGGCACTAGTCATTTTGCAGCACAAATATATCCTGTCTACCAAGTGCTGTACTCTTTCTGAGCAGGACATTCTCCCTCCCAGTCTTCTCCTCCATCATCATCTTCCCCACAGATGAGTTACAACCACCTGGTTGTTTCATCTCAGATAGAAAAGAATTAAAAAGAAGCTTCTCTTACAGGTTTGGTCACAAAAAAAAAGTCAGTGCATGTCTCCTTGGGCAGAATTCAGCTGTACTAGTACCAAACAGCTAATTGAGGTGCCTAATTGGAGCTCCTAGATACCATCTCTTGTTTCTGTTCAAAAGCTTCACCCCCTAATGTACAATCCTTTTTGCTTATCAGGGAAGACAAATCACTTCAGAAATGACCACCTAAATACTAACCAGGCCAGTGCCACGTCCTGGCATCGAGTTCAGACACCTCAGACCTCCTTTAGTGTCCATGTTATGCTCTCTCTCCTTCTAAGTCACCCCTGGTAGTCCTCAGAGGAGAGAAGAACAAGTAAAAGCTATTTTGAAATGATCTGTGCTAAATGTCTCTGTCACCAGAGCCCTGAGTCAGAGCTGGTGGCAATGGATCAATGCAGTGACACCTGAACAGGATATTTTGGCAAAGTAACTGTGGCTTGACTTGCTTTTTCATCAGGTGATGCTCTGTGTGACAGCAGGAGATGGAAGAACACAGACCTAACCAAAGCACTTCATCACAAAAACTCAAGAGGTGATATTCCTGCCACTGGAAGCACATGGAAATACTGACACCTCTTCATCCTGTTTTCCCCTCTTCATTGTCCCTGCAGCTTTCATTTAATAGTGTTACTGAACAAATTCCTTCTGTCATCTTTGCCCGACCTTGCCTTTGAAAAGCTGGAACACAACGTGCTGCAGCATTTGCACAATGCAGGAAATGATGACATTTACCAGCAATCATGTATAGAGGAATAAAAGCCCCAAGGTCTTGGATAGCAGTAATAGTATTTATGCAAGTGCTGAAATGAGTGGTTTCAGGCATCAAAAACATAGGAATTGAACATATGAATTGAACAATTACAGCATGGACTTGACAAACAGAGGTCAGCCCTGATGCAGTTGGGTCAGTGGATCTGAACCTATTCCTGCACTACCTCCACAGAGTATGAGTCTGTAATCAGACACTACCTTATTTTCATCCAGTCTTCTGCTTCACAGCCCACAGCACTACAGAGAGGAGGGGGAGATTAAACTTCCCCAACCCGAAATTCACCTGAAAACTCATTACACTACAGACTTCCCTTGCCTTGACCTTTGTGTTGGCATTTACACTCACCATTAGAACTTGCTACCGTTTTACATGAACACTTTAAGTGACTGTAGAGTTGGGGGTTAATAAATGTTTAAGAAGTTTTACCAATACCTGTTTTTTTGTCCAGCTGCTATGGTTTGCTGGTTTTCAAGCCCATTCCCCTTTAGGACCCTGAGCTCAGCAGGTTTGTCCTACAGAATGTCTTTCTCATCGACTGATTTTATCCTTGGAAGAATCACAAGTTTTCATTTCTTTCGTATCAGCCACCTCCAAGGAACTTCCCTGTCAGGTTGCAGGCACAGTGTGGGTATTGCAACAACAAATTCTGCTTGATTCCAAACTATCTCAGAGCTGTTTGTCACAGGCTTACTCTGACCTCGTTAGAGCTTTGTTGTCTTAACAAATTTGGAATATGTCATTCCAAGATGAGAACGAGCTCAGTGTTTACTAAACGTGTGTGCAGATAGCTTGTTTCTCCCCTCGGTTTGTTTTTTAATGTATTCTCCTTTTCCCCACCCAAATATAATAAACACTGTGGAAAGGTGAAGGTCAGAAATAGATGGATTCTCTAAGCTAGTAGACTGGAAATATTCAGCCAATGAAATCAGCAGAGCCCAAGCCAGCTCTAATAGCTTTCATCTGTTATGTTTGCCTTCTTTCACTAATCTAATGCCTATGTTTTTGTAAGAGAGGAGTTAAACATAACTTTTTCTTCTTCCCAGATTTATGAGTAATATGCAGCAAATCAGGCAGATCACTCATGCAAACAGGAGCTTTCCAACTCTCAGAAACATTCATCTCCCATAAAAATTGCGTCTGGAATGTTTTAGAAATGCCTCAGCCCTTGTGCAAGTGTAGCTATTGATTTCACCTTTAGAGAAGCAATTAGAAGATATATATGCAATGTCAATGTTGTTGTTAATGAAACATATCTTTCCCAAAAAAATATTCTCCTTCTTAGCTACAGAACTCGAAGGAAGCTAAAAATCATGTTGCAGTAGGAGTTGGTGAGGTATTACAAAAGATAATCATATTTCAGACAGCATCAATCATCCTGAGAGATCCCAAACTGCCTGGGAAATATATTTGTAGGTACACATTTTCCATAACAGTGGCAGAAGAGAGATATTCTGAGGATCCCTGTGCCCTGAAACATCTCCAAGGATAGACTCGAAGGAAGCTAAAAATCATGTTGCAGTAGGAGTTGGTGAGGTATTACAAAAGATAATCATATTTCAGACAGCATCAATCATCCTGAGAGATCCCAAACTGCCTGGGAAATATATTTGTAGGTACACATTTTCCATAACAGTGGCAGAAGAGAGATATTCTGAGGATCCCTGTGCCCTGAAACATCTCCAAGGATAGACTTGGATTAACAACACAAGGAGGAATCCCCAATTTTAATGGCAAGTCTAACGCTGGATGGACCTTACATATTTTCTTACTTTCAAAGATGAATCACAGAATCATTTAGGTTAGAAAAGACCTCCAAGATCAATAAGTCCAACCTCAGACCAATCACCACCTTGGCAGCTAGACCAGAGCACTAAATGCCACGTCCAGTTGTTCCCTGAACACCTTCAGGGGTACTGACTCCACCATCTCCCTGGACAGTCCTTTACAAACCTTAACAACCCTTTCCATAAAGAAATTCGTGCTGTTGAAGGATTTCTATGGAATTCCTAGTCTGTCCTACAGAGACCTAATCAGTACTTCCAGCAGAATTACATTTATCACAGCTGTTGACTCACCCAGCTGGATTTGGATGTTGTGCTCTTTTCCCCTTCCTATCTCCATTTATCTCTCCCTGGCTAAACTTTTCAAAGTCAAATTGATGATGCATTATGGAAGACAACTGCATTTTATACAGCATCATGATTTCTGCACGTCTTTGTCACCCACACAACAATTGCAGTGCTCTAGCAATATTAATGGATCCATCCCTGAGGCGATGCTAAAGGAGCCCAGAGGATGCTCTGATGAGGGCAGAGCAGTTTATGGGGTGATCCATCAGAGCAGTGGCCTGAGACCCTCTGGTTTGACAGGCCACAGCAGCAGCTGAGCACAGCTGGAAGGGAACACACTCACATTTTCCCCTTTTCCTTTCTCCATGAGCCTACAGCATCAGGAAGCTTTCAGGGAAGCACATACATGGCATTCAGGGATTCTATACCACCTGGGGACACAACACCCTTTCAATTTGCTTCAAGTTCTCCATTATTGCATTTCATAGAGGCTTTTGACCTTGATCTAGAGTAAGAGCTGTATCACTTCTCAACTCCTTTCTCCAAGACCAACAAAACCACCAGGGAAGGTTAGAGAAATAGAATTACACACCTTTTGTTGCAGTTTGGTTAAAGGGAATGGAAGAATCAACAAACAGTAGGATACCAGGCTGAGGTGCTTGGAAAGCAGCTCAAAGTCACTGGAGAAAGGAAAGTTTTTCAAAACAGTGAACTAGAAGAATTTTTATGAAGAATAAAATTAGTTTAAATATTTAGAGAATATGAAATAATTACCGAAAAGATTAAGAAAGAGAGGGAAATTGTTGAACAAATAAAGGGACTACAAACAAACACATTTCTAGACGAAATAAAAGGATTATGGCAAAGCTTGCCTGTGAAAATTGATAAAAAGCCTCATTCTCCCTTTTCTCTTGATCTGCTGAGAACCAGCCATGTGGAGAAATTATTAGGAACTGTAATATCTCAACCTGTATTTTTAATCAGTCATTCAAATTAATGCAAAGCAGATGGAATGGACCATATTTTCCTAAATCATGCACATTAAAATATGTGCTTGAAGTTTTGGAGCTTAGAAATTAAAATGTACCACAGTCCCAAGTCCCATGTTTTCTACCCTGATCTACTCAAGGTAGGTAGGGTAGATTCAGAGAATCACAGAATCCTTGGAATGGTTGGAAGGGACCTTGAAGAACATCTAGTTCCACCCACCTGCCATGGGCAGGGACACCTTCCACCAGCCCAGGCTGCCCCAAGCCCCATCCAACCTGACCTGGAACACTCCCAGGGATGGAGCAGCCACAGCTTCTCTGGGCAACCTGTGCCAGTTCAGATGAGTAGATGTGGCACTTTGTGATATGGTTTACTGGGCATGGTTGGACTTGGTGACCTTGGAGCTCTTCTCCAACCATAATGATACTCTGATTCTATAAAGTGCAGACTCAACACTGGTGTGACATGAGGGATATCTGCTACTCTAACGTGATGGCCCCAGGGTAGAGCTATCGATACTTTCCAGCTCCATGATGGCCTCATCTCCCAACCACAGCTCCTGGAGGCTGCTGGTCCAGCCTCATGCACTCTGCTGGGTGCAACCCAGTGGGTCCCAGGGCCCCTGTGAGGCAGCAGCAGCAGCAGCACCCAGGAGAAAAGCAAGAGCATATGCAGCACCAGGACAAACACGTCTCCTCGCGCGCAGAGTCTGGCAAGAGCTAGCAGAAAGGCGTGAAGGAAGTTGTAAGAAAAGAGGGGAGCAGACAGCTGGGCTCTGAGCACAAAGCACCATCCCTCACACACATGGCAAGGCCAACAAAGCCCTTCCTCCCCCGACGCCCCTTCTGCTCCTTCCCCATTCACGGAATCTCGCGGCAGCTTCGCCGAAAGACTAACGAAGGTTTATGCAAACTGCTACTGACATTTGGAGACCAATTAAGCATATGTGCATCCACCTATGCAAAATACGAGCGTAGTGAGCTGTGTAACCAGGCCCCCTCTTTGGAAGGGGGGAGTGCAGGACATCCTCCAGTGATTAGGACGTGGTTGGTCATGCAAAAACCTTCACTGCTCCAGCAGGGTCAAGCAAACCTCAGTGTCTCAGAGTTACGAGGCCTTTCATGCAGTCATAGAATATCCTGAGTGGAAAGGGACACACAATGATCGAGTCCAACTCCTGGTCCTGCACAGGACAACAGCAAAATCCCACCCTATGCCTGAGAGCATTGGCCAAACACTCCTTGAGCTCTGGCAGCTTTGGGGCCATGACCACTGCCCAAACATCTTTTCCTTTACACAGTGGTTTAAAAAAAGATGGTGCATATTAATCTGGTGCATAGTAGGATCAATGTATAAAGCAGAAAACTTAATGATCATTACTGTCATCACATTTGGGAGAGGCATACAAACCTGTCATCATTCATCCAACCTATTTGATTTGGAAGCCTTGGACAAAGGGAGAGGGAAGTTATTTTTTTTTCCCACTCTTTAACGATCAGAAACTGCAAATTTCCATTCCACTTCGAATGTTAATGGGTTTGCTTTCTGATTTGCACAAATTGCCGTGTTTATAAAGTAAATGGTAAGCACTGAGTGATGAGAGATGAAAAAATGAACTGAGATGGGAAGGCTGGGTTTAAGAAAAACAAGTTTGAAGGAAAAAAATGAAGCCTCCGGTGAAAAGCACAATTAAACATGCCACAATATTTTCTGCTATTTCTATCAGAAACTCCTGATAGACTCAAAAACGGGTTCAAAATCCACTGGAGATCACTTTGCAAGGAAAACCTTCTCAGTGGAGACAGGTATGTTATTCACCACATTGTTGCTCTTTAAATTATAACTTCATAGTTATAATTAAATAACTATAATTAAATTGATATTACAATATGAGTATATCCATGGTACTCTAATGGCACTTCCTTCAGTTCTCTTTTCAGAGGGGTAACTGCTCTCCTGTATCAAAGCAAATACAGATTCTCTTCCCTATTGGAATGGATTTGATTTCATTGTTTCTAGACCTGTTTGCATTAACTTCTGCAAACGAAACAAAAGCTTTCTTTCCCTTTCCAGTTCATTTTGCTCCTTGTCACAGTTGGCAAAACCCACCCAGCAGCAGCACTGCCCTAGGTCAGGCTCCTCCAGGAGCCTTCCCTTGTTGTCACAAACCTTGTGCTTCATTCCCAAATCTTTACCTCCTGGCAAAACCATGTATTTTTTTTCCCAGGTGAGGCCAGGGAAGAAAGCAGACACTGACAGCCACAAGGGATGTGATGGGAATGGTTTGGTCAGTTTGGTTTGGAACAGACCCTGAGATAAACCCCCCGAGTTAATCCTGCAACCGCAGACTCAGCCAGCAGCAAGCAAGTCCCCTGTGCTGGGATAAATCCGTGGGCAGGGAGCCAGTGGAGCTGTGATAGTGAACACTGACTGAGAATCTGGTCTGCTGTTTCCAAATAAATGAAAAAACTCGGTGACAGAAGGCTGGGCCCTGCGTGTGCAGGGAGGGAAGCTGCACACAGCTAAAGCAGGAGGAAAGAGCAAGGTCTGCAGGGGTTTTTGATGGATTACGTTGCATGTTTGAACATAATACACATTAAGGCTGGAGACACTGATGCTTTGAATGGTGTGAAATTCCATCTAATGTGGGTTGTTTGCCTGACACAAACATGTTTAATACGAGATGGAACAAAGGCGAGAAAATCACAGCAGAGTTTCTGAGTGATGCTTGCGGAGCTGTTTGCTCTTCCTCCCACCTCCCCACGTGAAAAATGTTGCTTCTCTCCTCCAGCCCCATACCTTCTCCCCCTTAGTAATGGATTAGTAAATAATTCAGAGAAGAAACGAGCACCAGAACTGAGTGTAATAAAAATGATGTCTCTATCCACTGTCGAGGCACATCGTGCCACTTAAGTAAGACAGATGGGAGGATGCTCCACACTTTGCTTAGGAAACTGCATTGAGAGAAACTGAATAAGCCTGAAATGAGAGCAGAGGGTGAGCTGGGGGTGGAGGTACTGGTTCTGTGTTGCCTGACAAAGATGCAGGGAAAAGTAATTTACTCCCAAATGACAGTTTGAAGGGGGAAGAAAAATAAACACGTGGGAGGGGGCTCAGACTCATTAGTGGCCCAGCCGCAGGATTTCATCGTTAATAATAATAAAGGACCTGGCTGAACCAGGGACTTGGTGTAACACTCTAGTCTCTGGGTCTTCATTTTTAGTTAACACATAATAAGTGGCAGTGCAGCAGGGACACGGGATGAGGAATGGGCAGGCAGGACGTGGGCAGGGACAGGAGGTCTCCTCGCTGATTTACACCAGGCTGAGGCAAAGGAATTACAGCTGCAATGTTCCTCATCTCCAGCTTGTCCTGAGCACTCTGAGAACAGCCCTGCCATGGCAGCAGGGCTGTCTGGGGCTTCAGTGCTCTGACAGCTTCCACTTGGCTTTATGAATATTCCCCTTAATGGGAAATACATTCCCTGCCTACAGGAAACAGGAGGAGCAGAGACAAAGGGAAATTGTGGCAGTTGGTTGTGTGCCATGGTCAGAGACCAAGAGAGGGAACAGCCACAGGGCTGGAGCTTAAACTGGGATGTGAACAGAGAATCTAAGCCAAGTTTAAGGACTAGGGTTGGTCAAAATAATACTTTTATCCTTCAATATTTAAAGTCTTTATCTTACTTAGAAGCCTTCAAGGTGAAAGACAGAATCACAGAATCCCAGGATCACTAGGGTTGAAATTCTTGAGATCATCTAGTCTAACCCACTGTGAAGGCAAGGACACCTAGAGCAGGAACATATCCAGGTGGGTTTGGGATATCTCCAGAGAGGGAGACTCCACACCCTCCCTGGGCACCTGTTCCAGTGCTCTGCCCCCTCCAAGGAATGTTCTTCCTCATACAGTCATAGAATTTAGGGGTTGGAATGGACCTTACAGATCTAGTCCTAACCCTCCACCCTGGGCAGGGACTCCTCACTGGATCATTTTGCTCAAGGCTTCATTTCCACCTCATGTTGAGGTGGAACTTGTGGTTTAGTTTATGGCCATGACTCCTTTTCCATTACTCTTTTCCATTTTGCCTTCACATCACACCAAGCTGTGTTCTTATCAGCATTGCAAACTAAACTCTGCCTGGCTCAGTATTCTGGTGGAAAACAAGCCAGGGAAAGGGAGGATGGGAATGGTGTTCAGATGGCAGCAAATGGCCTCTTTTTCTTTAGATTATTGCCCTAATAAGAATGTGCTCTGTGGGATTCAGCTGTAGAAAGAACTGAAAGTCCCAATGGCCAGAGATCACCTAGACCTGAAAGTGCATTTGCATTTAAGCCTCAGACCCAATGCTCTAAGCAATTCTGACAACCTAAACACTGATTTTGGTGCCAAAATGGAAGCTGAGCTATTGAGTAGAGCTTCTCTTTGAATTCTGAGGGTTGCAGATTTGGTTTTCAGTATCCCTCAGATTCTGCCCTTTGGTATTTTGCTTCCAGTGGAAACCAAACAAAGCCCAACACCCCCAGAAAAGTCCCACATTGCTTTAAGGTTGAAGCATAATTTATAAATATTGATTGTGTGCTGGAGACTCAATCTTGCAAGGTGCTGAGTACACACACATCTTACTGATGCCCTTTGGACAGCCTCAGGGGAAAGACACTTGATAAATGCACAATACAGTTATTCTGGCAAGAAGAAGTGCCAAGTACTGTTATTGTTCTGTCCCTTCAAACACGAGTGCAGATTTATTTTGAAAGCACACATATAGTGGAAGTTGCAAGGTAGAGGTAAGACATTAATTATGCCTCAGCATGAGAGCTCTGACAGATTATGGGCAGACTAATTAAAGTCTTTAATTAAAATACATGGTCCTTGCAAAACTCAGAGTAGATATGGAAGAGCTGGCTCTAAGCAGGTTGGAAATTACCTTAGTGAAGGCACCCAGGACCAAACAGAGCTCAGTGTCTTCATTTCACTCTGCACCAGCAGATCATCAGGATCTTGTGTGTCTGGTAGGGTGGGAGGAGCTGACTCCAGTGCCTACAGGGGCTTACAAGAAGGATAGAGAGGGACTTTGTACAAGTGCATGGAGTGACAGGACAAGGAAGAATGGCTTTAAGCTGCAGAAGGTAGAATTAGATTAGATATTAGGAAGAAATTCTTTACTCAGAGGCTGGTGAAGCACTGACACAGAGAAGCTGTGGCTGCTCCATCCCTGGGAGTGTCCAGGCCAGGTTGGATGGAGCTTGGAGCAACCTGGGCTGGGGGGGGGGGGCCCAGCCCATGGCAGGGGTTGGAACTGGGTGATCTTAATGGTCCCTTCCAATCCAAACCATTCTGGGATTCTATGACTGCAGATCATACATGTATCAGCAACAGGCTGAGCGCTCACCCTCAGTCCCTGTGGAAGCAATGGTGCCTTCCTCACAAGAGAACTTATCTTGTTCTTCCCTCTCACCATCTGGATGGATTGAACCCACACTGGCTTTCCCAGGGCAGGCTCATGTCCCATTCCTGCCACTGGCCCCACATGGAAGGGAGTAACATGACATGTCCCTACAGCTTTTGTACAGGTATGAGGAGAGCAACAGCCTGGACCTTAATACCTTAGTGCTGAAATATTTCTTCTCCAGAGATGCAATTTGAAAGGGTCTGTTCACAATCCTGGAAAAGTGCCCCACTGCAGATCCTCAACTGAAAACTGGGAAATGTTTCACTTTTTAATTAAAGTGAAGCTTCTGGTTTTCCCTTCTTTGTTCTGTACCAGAAAGCACAACATTTGGGTTGTAAAGACTAAGTAGCAATTTATGTTTTATCATGAAATCCTTGGCTTTCAGACTCTTTCTATAGGTTCAACTGAATCTTTTCAACTGAGTTATGGTTTCTATTTACATAAATTTCCATATGAAACTTGTTAATATTTCCTGACTATCCTTTTTCACAGCGCTATTAGACAAGGTTCTGTGCTTTTGTTTGGGGCTCAATGTCAGCAAATCAGAATTCATGACTGTGATCAGTTAGGAACACAGCAAAATAATTTATTCCCTAACATACAGTCTGGGTGTCAAATAATCCATCCTGAGAAATGCTATCTGAAATCAGCAGAATTTTATCATGCAAATTACAGGAAGTGTTATCCCTGGGAGCAGAGGGAAGTTCCTGATTCACTGTCATTTACACATTAAATGAGCTCAGACTTGCCTTGTGGAAGGAACTGTGCTGGGAACATGCTCTGATCCCAGTTTTTTCTTATAGGCTCACCAATAGCAGGAAAGGGCAAGAAGAATTTCACCTCTTGAGATGAGTTCATTGTTGGATTTCATCTAGAGCAGAACTCCCTGCTGGTAAAGTTATTTCTCAATGAGTGAAGCAGCAAGATCTACACCTCTCCATTGGGGTCTGGCTGCACTGGGGATGAAAAGATGCTTGGGTGGCTCTGAAAGTGCTGTCCCTGGAGCTGGGAGCTTGGGGAAAGATGGCACAGCATCCCCCTGGCTCCAAGTAAGGGCTGGGGACATCCTTTGCTCATGACACAAGTCCTGCAGGGTCACACCGAAAGTAGGACCCACAATCATCTCTGAGCACCAAGCCCTGTGGCCTTGTCTTTGTTGCTGACACATTTACCTTTGAATGTAAACTATCTCTAGCTAAAATACATACAGGGAAGATAATGCTGTTTGTTTTCCATGAGAGAACAACTGCTTTCTTACCCATGTTGATCTTGGCAAGTCTGGCAGGAAATGACAGATTCCCTTCAGATGATATCTGTGCAGGCTGGTACTAACTGATGGTTGTTATCTCCTCCTGAGTGATGCTGACACAGGTGAAATCAAGCAGAGCTGAGCAGACCCTGCTGCCCAGGCAGGTGTGTGCATGAGAAGGATAACACCTAGACCTGCCTGACCCAGAGGAGCCTCCCAAACTAGAAGGTTCTACCCAGAGCACATCCTAAAAGGAACATTCTCCCTGCAGCACACAGAGATACTAATGCACTCAAGATCAGCTCTACTTTCCATGGAAAATCAAGAGGGAATTCCCCAGAACATCTCTTCAGCAGTGTCATTCCCACATCTGTAGCACCAGGCTGGACAGGACAGCAAATCTAGCCTGCAGATGCTTCATGACAAGGGGTGAAATTAGATTCCATCCATAACTGAGTCTAATTTCTCTGAGGCCCATGAATCTGTCACTGGAAAGGGTGCTCACAGGAGTGGATGACAGTGCTTACTCAGGGCACTGATGTATTTGTGTGAGCCACGTTAATTCAGTCTTGGTCCTTCTCTTCTCCTGCATTGAGGAACACCCAGGGGTGTCACAGTCTGCTTCATGTTTTAAACTTAATGGACCTAATACCCTAATTCTAGCCATAAGGACTCCTCCCCTTCCAGTCCTCACTTAAGAGAAATTAGTTTTTCACACATTTTGATTTTTTTGAGGTTTTTTTTTTTTTCACTTGATAAAAGCAGCCTCTTCCCAAACCATGCCCTTTGGGAGAGCTGAGAGCCTGTTCCCATTTCTTCTGCTCGATGTTTTTCACTCCTTGTTAATCCCTTCCTCCTGATTTGCTGTTTCACCCTGCTTGCACTGGAACAGGGAGAGCTGAAGATAAGCAAAACGGGCCAAAGTCCCTAAAACAGCAAAGGGATGAGCTCACCTGCCATCTGGAGCCTGTGGCCTTCCAAAAAGGAAACTCAAAAACTAATTAAAAATACTCTGTGTCATAAAGGCTAAACAGCCAATGGGACTGAGAATAAATTGGAGACTGTTAGACCTTCATTTCTCTGCAGTGTCCTCCAGTAATTCTAGTTTTGTGACCAGTTTGGGGCAGGGAGCAAAGCCAATGGAACAGGAGGAGGTTGAAGTGAGTCATGTGGCTCCAAAAATTAGGAGTAGGAACTCTAATCTCTCAGGACTGTTCTGACTTCCATCTGCCACAAGTGCAAACCTCAGTCACATTCTCCTGACAGCAGGGAAAGATGGTTCAAATGGCAGTGGTGGGAAGATGTGCAGATCCTAGAAAAACCATCAGAAATCCTAAAGCTTTAGGCTCCTTCACTGCTTCTATCCCCCCTCCTACTCCTACTCACACCTCCAACTACCCTTCTCCAGCCTCTGATCTTTGACTCTAAGCTCACCCCACCTAAAGATGAGCAATCCTAGGTAAAAACACACTCATCCTTATTATAGATGCAACAGAACCACGTTACAAGTTTCATGTCAGTGATAAAATCTAAGACCAGCCCACACAGACAGCAAAAACTAGTGACCTTCAAGGCTACTAAATGGGCTTAATTTTTTATTCTTCTTAGCCCAAAAGGTACCTCAGCAATAATTACTCTCCCTCTCACACAGCACAGTGAGCTCCTCACTGCCTGTTGAGGTCACGAGGCTCATTGTCAACAAACCTGCTAATGGCAAACCCAAAAAGGCAATTTCTCTTCCAGGGCCCATCACTCCATTAATGAGCCTGTAAGCTAAAGAACAGCAGTTTTCAAGATTTATAGACATTTCTTTGCTTGTTTGGGGCTATCAGCTCTAGAGAATTATTTCATTTTGCCAGACTACATGGCATCAAGACATTTAACTTGCAGTAGACCAAGACATCTACCTTGCAGAAGGTGTTTTCT
>NW_008675218.1:15592-22691 GCF_000695815.1 Acanthisitta chloris
GTATCAACAAATTAAAACTAGACTGTGGTGTTACTGGGAACTCTGGGAAATGGGCACTAACAATGTGATCTCAATCTCCCTCTGCCATTTGATTTACCAAAGTTTGGCTTGAAGGAGCTGCAGAGTTATTTTTGCACCAAAGGTCTCTGGGTTGCAATCAACCACTTCATTTTTTTTAAAGTCACTTAGGATCTGCTGTGTTGACAACAAATTAAAACTAGACTGTGGTGTTACTGGGAACTCTGGGAAATGGGCACTAACAATGTGATCTCAATCTCCCTCTGCCATTTGATTTACCAAAGTTTGGCTTGAAGGAGCTGCAGAGTTATTTTTGCACCAAAGGTCTCTGGGTTGCAATCAACCACTTCATTTTTTTTAAAGTCACTTAGGATCTGCTGTGTTGATTTCCCATTGATTTTTACCCATACAGAGCCTTTAAGAGCTGTTGCAGTGAAGCCCAAATAGGAGCATTTTAAACTCCTAAAGAGGGGTTAAGGCTAAGAGCAACTTTTGGCCAAGTGGGAGAATCATGATGAAGTGATGCAAAGATGCTCACCCATCACCTTAAAACATCTCTTCCCAAGAAGAGGATGGCAGAAAATGGAGCTGATGCTTTCTGAGGTCATTGCCTGGGCTGCAGGCAGCCTTGACAGCTCAGGAAGGCTCCTGGATTTGTTCATTTACACATTTAAAGACCTTTTTTTAACCCGAAAATCATAAAATCATAGAATCCCAGAGTGGTTTGGATTGAAAGGGACCTTAAAGCTCATCGCATCCCACGCCCTGCCATGGGCAGGGACACCTTCCACTAGCCCAAGGTTGCTCCAAACCCTGTCCAACCTGGCTTGGAACACTTCCAGGGATGGTAAAACACTAGGGACTTTGGTTTCTTGATACTGAGCAGCTCATTACAGATAAGTCCCTGATTTTGCCTGGGTTTCTCTCATTTTCCTGCTCCTTAAGCAGCAATTCTTAGTGCTCCATGTGAGAAACAAACAGTTTATCAGAGGGAGAAACACTGAATCATTGTGTGCACCACAAACTTGTTTGTCCTCTTGATGCAAATGGCCATAACCTCATCAAAGCTTTTTAGGAGAGCTGATGAAAAGTGCTAATAAGAATCGGGTATTTAAATTGATGACTCAGTCAGGATTATTCAGTGATGCACTGAGATTTGTTTTTTCTCAGATGTTGAAGCCTCTCTGAGGGCCACAGAGGACCAGAACAAACACTAGAGATGAGAGAAGTGGAAATTCTGCATGACATTGCTTTTTCACCTTTGGAAAGCTTCTTTTTATCTACACACAAATGAACAGGACTTTCATTCCAGGGACTTTGCTATGCTTTAAGAGCTTTTCTTGTCTTGTTTGTAATGCCATTCGAAAATGGATCCATGCAGTTTTATTTTCTCTCCTTCCATTAGTCCTGCCCTTGCCACTGACTGAGCAGCTCCTGTCCCTGGAGCACTGGGGTGAGTCAGGGACATGGATCTGGAGCAAGGCAAAACACTGGGAGGTTCTTCTAAATACAAAATCTCATTTCTCCCTGAATTCATGCCATTTGGGGACTCTATTAATCCACCCACCATTCCTCTGTAATTTATGTTCAGGCATAATCTTGAACATCTAAACGGAGCAGTGTTTTATTTTCAAAGCAAAGCAAGAGATTCATAAAACATTATATGCTGACATTTTCTGGAGAATATAAAGGGGCTCATTGCTCTGATTCAGGCCCTATTTGCATAATTTTTCCTTCACTCACCACAGGTAAATCATGGTTAAATACTGAAGCATTTATCACCTGTGTATTTTCAAGCCAAACTTTATGTGAGCAGAAAAGAGAAGGACACACTTTCTCAAGCACATGCATCAAACTGCAAAAACATCTTGGCACTCTAGCTCTGCACTCACAAAAATGAAGATCCTGACCAGCTCTGGGCAGAAACATCTCTTTTTTGGAGGAGAATCATCCTCAAATTGCTTTGCACATGACTCCCAAGGAAGGTCCCAAGGCAGAGCTCACACAGGGCTGGAATTCTGCAGGGATTACATCTGCACAGTACTTATCACCCTCTGCAACTCCCTGACAGGAGGTTGGAGTCAGGTGGGGGTTGGTCTCTTCTCCCAGGCAACCAGCAGCAGGACAAGAGGGCACAGACTCAAGCTCTGCCAGGGGAGGGTTAGGTTGGAGATTAGGAAGAGATTTTTTTTCTGGAGAGAGTGCTCAGGCATTGGAATGTGCTGCCCAGGGAGGTGGTGGATTCCCCATCCCTGGAGGTTTTCAAGCTGAGACTGGATGTGGCACTTAGTGCCATGGGCTAGTGACCACAGTAGGGTTGGACTTGATGATCTTGGAGGTCTTTTCCAACCCGGTTGATTCTATGCTTCTATGACATTTAATCTGGCTTAGAATTAGTGGCTACATCTTCAGCTAATGGGAACTGAGGTGACTTTACAGCAGCTGCTGACATGAGGATCACATCTTGTTGTTCGAGTTCCTGTTCAGCAACTCTACAGTACGTAAATGGGAGTCAATTAAAAATACATATATTTTACACAATAGAAGCTTTCAGCCTTGCACAAGCAAAAACATGACAGAATCAAATGTGCCTCTTGTACTGTCCACTTCTATTTCCAGCCCAACTGTTGACTGGGGGACAAATGAATAAGTGAAAAGGAGAAATGTTGCTGTTTGTCACATAACATCAAATATTTCCCTTTGTCTCATCCTCCATTTTCCCTTCTGTTGTCCTAATAAATAAAATAATACTTTGGGGATTTGGATTTACAAACAAACCATCTCTGCATTTGGCTATATCTCCTCCAGCAGCACGGGAGGAAGGTTCTGCTCCTCAATAACTAACTGTACACAGAAAATGCATACAAATGATTGCAGCTGTCGCTATCACAACTTCGGAGTAAATGCAGATGGCATGAAATAATATTCACAAACAGCTAATAGAATTTTAATGGCTGTAGAAAGAAAATAAAATGAAAGACACTGTATTTACTTGTGATGTGAAGGGAATTCAGAGTGTGCCAGTGCAAGTAACGAGTCACTTTGGACCTTGCATTTTCCCACATTCAGAAGTGGGCAAGTCCCCGTGGGTTTTATTTATGGGAAGTTTAAATAGCAATCAGAATCTGTGAAATATTCAAGGATGCATCTGCATAAAGTATGATGTTGGCATTATGCAAATGTCATGTATGATGAATGAAACGCATCAAATGTCTTGAGGACACCCAGATGTTAAACCTACCAGGATGCCAGGAAACATGGAAGGAGGTGAAGAACATGATTTCTTCTTGAGTTAATTGATGTTCATGTTCCAGCATCACCTTCTAAACACTTCCAATCAAGAAGCAAGCTACAGTCACAGTTCACTTGTGGTGGTTGTCTTTTTCAATCATCATTCTCACCCTCCTTTTCCCAGCACAGTCCAAGAACCAGCACAGCCTTTGAGATGGTTACATGAGATAATTTCCTTACACACACGACGTTCAAGTGTGAATGCTCAGGAGTTAAACACTACGTTTGGAGCTTTGCTTTTTTCCTAGTTTTTGTTCTGTGGCCAACAAAAAGGGCAGCAAGGCCATGCTACAGCTCCCTGGAATGGGCAGTGGTGTATGAGCACTGCAGATGGAGGAATTCCAGCCCTGGCACAGGAGAGCAGCCCCAGAACCAGAAGGCAGATGGGGCTTTGCAGGGTGGCACAATGCTGCTGTGGCTTTTCCTTGTAGATTTGGGAGTAGAGATCATAAAGATCCATATGTGCTGAGGAAGGAAATTTATGACACTAGAAGTCTGTCCCATTACAGTGATCAGAAGCTGTGCCTTTGACTTAATTTAGATGCTAGCTCATCCCCTCCACTGAACACATCCAGCACTGTATCCCCTCACCTTGAACCCTGTGATTTTTTGAACATAATACCCTCAGGCTTTTCCCATGTGCAGCTGAGATCTATGGAGCTGAAGGCTCTACCCTGCTGTCCCAGAGCTGGAAGGAATAATCTCTTGGTCAACATCAAACTCTGCAGCTCATGGTGCAAATTAATTCTCAGATAAAAGATTCTTCATCTCTTGTACCAAGCAGGAGGCCAAGCAACTGAACCAGCAGCTGTTCAGGGGAAGGGCATGGGCTCATCATGGTTTTGCTGATAGAATACTGATGAATTAATAACTGCTAATTAGCACAGAATAGAAAGAATAGAATCAGAGAATCAACCGGGTTGGAAAAGACCTCCAAGACTGAGTCCAACCCTACTGTGGTTACTAGACCATGGCACTAAGTGCCACATCCAGTCTCAGCTTGAAAACCTCCAGGGATGGTGAATCCACCACCTCCCTGGGCAGCACATTCCAATGCCTGAGCACTCTCTCCCTAAAAAATCTCTTCCTAATCTCCAACCTAACCCTCCCCTGGCAGAGCTTGAGTCTGTGCCCTCTGGTCCTACTGCTAGTTGCCTGGTCTCTGGGGCAAAGAGACAATGACCATATTTCTAGCCTCTTACTGCTGAAGAAAATAAGAAGATTTATTGAAATGAACAGGGACAAGTCAGTGCAGCTTTTCCATATGGCAGAGGAGGAGGAGGCTGCAGCAGGTGGGTCCCAGAGCAGATGTTAAGAATTCACACACAGTCAGGTCCTGGCTCAGATTATATTTGCTAAAATCCTGAACATGCCAACAGTGGGAACAATCCTGCTTTGACCTGGAGGGGAAAGATTTTGGGGAAAATCCTTAGAAGTATTCAAGAAACTGATGAACCAATGTGTTTTGGGCACAGCAGCAGCAATTCACTGCAGGGCTGTGATCATACCTGTCCCTGTGCTGGGTTCCATCAGACCAGGCAGCTCTGCAAAGTGTCACAGAATCATGGAATGGTTTGGTTTGGAAGAGACCTTAAAGATCACCTCATTCCACCCCCTGCCAGGGACACCTTCCACCAGGTCAGGATGCTCCAAGCATCCAACCTGGTCTGGAACACTCCCTGGGATGGAGCAGCCACAGCTTCTCTGGGCAACCTGTGCCAGTGCCTCAGCACCCTCATGGGGAAGAATTTTTTTCCTAAAACCCCTTTCCATGGGGGCCTCCAAGGGAGACAGAGAGGGACACTTTGCTAGGAACTGCAATGATAGGACAAAGGGTAATGGGTTCAAATTGAAAGAGGAGAAGTTTAGGTCAGATATTAGAAAGGTTTTTCCCTGTGAGGGTGGTGAGACACTGGCACAGGTTGCCCAGGGAGGCTGTGGCTGGCCCAACCCTGGGGGGGGTCAATCCAGGCTGAGCAACCTGATCTGGTGAGGAGATGTCCCTGCCCAGGGCAGAGAGTTGGACTAGATGATCTGTAAGGTTCATTTGAACCCCTAAATTCTATGATTCTTTCCTGAGCTCAGATGCTGGAGCAGACTAGGACTGCAGCAGCATTGCTGAGAGATGTGCTAGCCAAAGTTATTTACTCGTTAACTGAGGCTTCGAATAAAATTGAGTGAACTCCTAATTAAGTTAGAAATGTAAATCTCAGTTAACTTCAATGATGCTGATCTTATTGATATGGCAAATCAGTAACTGTCTGGAAATGACAGATTAAAACTGATAAAAATAATTTTACTATTGAGCACATCATTTGATGTTGTAAAAATGGAATTGTGAAAGCCAGTTAAAATGATGACTATTGAATCTGTTCACAGTGATAAATAGCTTTTACATGCACAGGACTTGCCCACAGTCTGAAATTCAGAATCATTCCTGAAAATATCCCTATTAAAGCAACCCTCCCCCATAAATACACATTTCTGTCTGACAGCAAAAGTGTTCTGCTTTAAATATCAATATATATCCCCATACCTTCTGCTCTGTTTAACTTCAGGAGAGGGATGTGTGTGCCTGTACCTAAGCTGGTTCCCACTCAGCCTGAGACTCTTCAAAAAGCCTGTCAAGACTCTGCAATCCATATGGAAAAGTAAAGCCAAGAGGATAATTTTTCTTACAGCAGACACTATCAGACAAAGTGATTAAAGCTCCATCAGTCATTTGATGCCATAGGAATCCTGCCTATGGAGGGGATTGCTTCTACCAGATCAATAGTTGCTGTTTTATAACAAACCCCAAATTCCTGGGCTTTGCTTGCAGTTTTTCTAGCAGCAAGGGGCTGTGATCCAATGGCTGCACTCAATTCCATTGGCAGCCACTCTTCAATGTTATGGATTCCCAAAGAGTTCATGCAAATTCAAGTGACATCTGTCATTAAAACACACTTTGGGAGCTGCAGCAATCATGGTTGTGTGTGTGTGTAAAGTGAGCACAGAGTTCCACATCCAATTTTGGCTTTTAACAGCTTTTGTGGGAGCCTTTCCTCTACAAAACACCAACCCAGAGGGACCTGCACACTGAGGGACTGGGTGCTCACACCTCAGCCTGACCCAGTTTCCCCAGCAGCAGGAGAGAACTCTTACCCACCGTGTCACAGAAGGAATCAGAGAGTCATGGAATGGTTTGGGCTGGGAAGAACCTTAATGCTTTTCTCATTCCACCCTCTGCCATGGGCAGGGACACCTTCCCCTAGCCCAGGTTGCTCCAAGCCCTGTCCAACCTGACCTTGTGTCCCTCAGGAAATTTGGGGATTAGCCAGTTAATGTGTTCAGTGCCCTGGAGATGGAATATGCTAAGCCAGTGGAAATTAGGGTGATTAGCTGATCCCTCACCCCTGAGCAGGGTTGTCCTTTCCTGAGCACTCTGCTCCTCTTTTCCCACATGCTCTGACAGAGCTCAACCTCTCCCCATGGGACAACACCATGTAGCCCAAGGAGACATCACTGCTCAGAAGGCACCTCTGATCCTAACCCTCAATGCTCCTGACTTCATTTCAGCCCATATTTCCTCTCTCCCCCCTCACATTTAGCATCACTTGTCATTAGTAACACACACCAGAATATATGATGGTAATAACCTCAGAGCACATGATATTGTTCTTCCTTTGACTTGGGACTTCATTGCCCTTAGCTGATTTGTATTGCAGCTCCCCTGAATGTATTTCATGCATGTGAGGCTGAATTTCTACTGCAGAGCAACAAGGCACTGCTGTAAATGCATCTCTTTCCC
>NW_008675218.1:22702-30311 GCF_000695815.1 Acanthisitta chloris
CTTCCACCTCTTGATGCCACCTGGTCGTGATGGAGAGATGGGACAGCTCAACACAAGCAAGATGTGTCCTACTGTAGTTATCCACAGGTACTTACAGTTTTCTTGGCTTCTTCTCTACATTAGGTGTGCATTAATTGGTTAACCCAAAGCACAACAATCAGTTCCATGTCTTCTCCCCCAGCAACAACCCAACTGGTGCCTGCTGACCCAGCACTTAGGCACTTTCTGTTGAACTTTCCCATCTCTACACCTACTCCTCCCAAGGCCTTCAAGGATCAAATCCTAACACATCCCTTGACTAGCCCAGACATGCTGGAGCCTTGCTGAGAGCAGCCAGGCCAATCCCCACACTGCCCAGATATTAAACACATTATTCTGCTTTGATTGAAGACAAGTGAAATTAAACTGCTGCAGTGACTTACTCCTTTCTGCAGGGAATATACACCCAGGAAAGTGGGAAGGAAAGAAGGAATAAAGAGAAGATCAAGGAGGGAGCTAAAGAGTGACCATTTTCACCTCCATTAGCAGTTTTTTTTGCTAGATATGATAAATTTGAGCTTCAGTGGTGCAAATTCCAACATCTGCTCCATCTCTGCCTCACAGACGTGTTGACAGGTGTAGTTTGCTTTTCAGTCTTGCTGGGGAGCTGGCAGATGGACTGGCAGCAGTAAATAAAGGGTAAATCCCACTGGCAGTGGCAAGGGGCTCCTGAACTTTTCCTTTGTTTTCCCTCATTTGCTTTCACGTCTCCAGACTCTGTATGCACTCCCTTAACAGCATTTAGCAAGGAATTTCCTTCCCTTTAATCCTTTCTCTTATCTCCCTTGAGAAGATGAAAGCTAAATGATGTTAATCTGCCAAATATTTCTGATCATTGAGAGTGCAATAGAAATTACCACCCTGACTGGAAATTAATTGCTAAATCAAATGAGGTTGGAGAGGAATGTCAACACCTGAACATCTTTTCTTCTCACACACCAAAGGACAGCACTGTGCAGCTCTAGAATCCAGTGTACAACCAGAATTGGAGGAACCAGGCACAAACCAGTGCTCTCCAGAGCCATCCCATGGTGTTAGGGGCTTTTTCCCACATTAGTTCTACAACTTCCTTTAGTTTAAAATCTTCTGTGCTTATCAAGGTTGTTCTAACCTGGTTATCTCCTATGAGCAAGAAAGTACAAATGCATTTTCTGGGTAATAGGAACTATTCTCACCAAGCAAACACAACCTCTGAGGTGGTTCTGAGTAGCCTGGCTCTAACCCTGCCCATCAGGGCTGGCACAGGAGACCTTACCCAGCTGAGGCAAGGGACATAGAACCACAGAATCATTTAGGATGAAAAATCCTCTAAGATCACTGAGTCCAACCATCAGCCCAACACTGGCTGGTCCACCACTAAACCTTGCTCCCAAGCATCACAATGCATCAAGCATCAACACTGTGATTCTTCCACAGAGCAAAAAACCCAGAGCTGGCAGAGAAGTGTCTGGCACGATTTCAAGCCAGGTGAGAGATGTGGATCTCCTGCCACTGGGGCTTTCCAGTGAGGCAGAACTCAGTCCTGTGGCATTAAAACCAAGGAGGGAGGCTAGTCAAGGCCCCAAGGTCCCTTGGCACAGCAGACAGGGACATCACCCACACTGGGTGAGGCTCTGGCTCTCTCCTGGCACATCCCAGAGCTCCTGCAGCATCCCCTACCCCAAATGAGAATGGGCAGAAGGTATGACCAAACCCTGAAGAGTTCACTTGTTCCTTCAGAGCTGTGCCCAGGAGATGCTGCTGACCAGACAGAGCTGCCAACAGGCACCTGCTCTGCACTTTGGTCCTGAGCTGTCTCTGTGAGCAGCCAGCAAACCCACAACCCTGAGCCACAGCCTCCTCACACCTCCTGAACATGAAAGGATCAGGACACAGTGATTATTTTAACTTTCATATACACACACATGTCAAAAAGAACTGCTCAGGAATGAAACACTCTGATGTAACTCAGACAAATATTCAGAATGGCTTAATAACACATAGAGAAATGACAGACCCAGGGAAAAACTGTACCACATTTGAACTTCAAAGCCTTTTCTCTCCCTTAGCTCCAAGCTGCTTGCCAAGACCTGGCGAGTCCATAGATCTGGGTTTTCTCTGCAAGAGCTGGTGAGAGTTAGTGGTGCTTCAAACTATTTAGAGAGACAGTGTCTTCACAGTCATTAGACTCTAGGCTGCTTTTCAGGCTGAGAAGTAGCTTCACAGATCAAAAAAACTATTGGAAGGCAAAACTTAGATGAGAAACTCTGTAATATTTGGCTTAAAAATATTAATTTGGGGAATAGGGAGGGGAGTTAATGAATTTCACACTCATGAAGTGTTATCAGATTTTAGTGCCATCTGCTTATGCTTAAGACAGTTTCCAAGGCAGCTTTCCTGGGCTGCCTCAAGCCTCTGCTGGTGAGAGACCATGGACAAGGGAGAGGGGCAACCTCCCTGCTTGGCCTCCCAGGGCAGCCTGTATCTATCAAACCTCACAGTCTGACACTGAATATATGTGCAGTCAATTTATAAATAGCAACAGCTTTTTAACTACTTTGTTGAAGGAAAGGCTGAAAAATTCTATCAGGAAAAAAAAAAATGGTACATAGCGTGGCAGAACAGATTCACACTCTTCCAGAGACAACTTTGCACTTGTTCTGTGCTGTGTTCATGTAGTCTCTATTAATCCTCACCAATAACAAATTCAGAGAGGAATTACTTCACCCACCAGAGAGAAAGCAGTAGAACAAACAAAATCCTACCACCAACATAAGGCAGAAAGCAGCAAGCACATAAGGCAAGTTGCTGCACATTTTGGAAGGAAGTAGAACAGAGTTGCTCTTCTTAGAGACTTCTCAGGACAACAAAACTGGCCTCCAAGCAGCCCTGAGACACTGTCTGTGTAAAGTCATGGGACACATCCTATTTATTGGTCTGCATCAAAAGACAGAGCTTCTCTTTGAAGACAATAAAGCCTCAGCTCAGGGGAGGCGTTTTGTGAATGGAAGGAATTACACCAGGGCACCTTGGGGACCTCCAGTGCAGATTGTCATCTCTCCTGACACTCCTCAGCACGTGAGATCTGACAGGATCACACAGCACAAAGTGAGCTCTGCAGGGGTTAAAGCCCTTTGAAGAGATGCAGCTGAAAACACCAGTTGGATGGTGACAGTGAACCCAGGAAAGCACTTGTAAACTCCCAGTGACTGGGATGACACTGGAATGGTGGAACCTTCTGGTTTGGAAGGGGTTTTGCAGGTTTTTCCTATAGTTACAGCTGATAACCAGATGACATTACACTCCATAGTTTGTCTGTGTCTGCTTTGGCTTGGGCACATCTCTGGCCACTTCATACACAGAGGTTTTAGCTCTCTGCAAGAGTCTTTCCCAGCACTATATTCACACCTCCTGCTAATGACAATTAAAACATGAACACATCCTTTTTTAACTATCTATTGCTTCAAATGTCCCTCAAAAGTCAAAGATCCTGTCTGATCATTCCTTAAGTCCCCACACACCTGAGCCTTGAGACCATCAAGGCTGTGTAACTGTTCCAAGTTTAACATGCAACTGTCAGTGGAGTTCAGTCCTGCCCAGTTCAAGAAGCAAAACAGAAATCCTTGCCCTAGACAGCTTAGAGATCAAGGAATTTTCCTAAAAACATGCAAAAGGCAACACAAAGAAATTGCTGGGCCCTGCACCAGTGGGGTGTGGGTGCTACATGCTATGTCATGTATTTTTGGAGGGTGGGCAGTGAGAATGTCCATTTTTGGAAGAAGCAGAAAAGCAGCAACAGTTCTGCAGAGATTTACTTGAGATATTGTACCCGATGATTTCACAGAGAGCTTTCTGCTGTTGACCCCAGGTGGTACATACATAACTCCTCCAAGCACAGAATACACACAAACCTTATCTAGAGACATTAAAGAAAGCTGCTTGACATTGAAAATCAAATTGATTTCTTGCCAAGATTTCACAAGGGCATGTGTGACAGCAAATGACATGCTTAAGCCTTGCAAGAAGAAAATAAACATGTCCAATGCAAAACCCATCAGTTTCTGTGCCAGCTTGAATTATGCACATCTGTACTGATTTGACACCCAGCTTGCTTGGCAGCAGAGGCAAAGTGTGTGTTGCCACAAGCTGAAATAGATAAATAGGGTAGAACAGAGCTTGCTGTCTTATATAAGGCTGCAGAGAAAGCAGCTCACAGATTTAAGGAAATTGTGTCCACTCTCCTATTTAACAACAATTCCTTGGAAAGCCTCTGCTGCTGCCCTTGGACTTGGAGTTTTAATTTTCCCTTTTGTACAGAAAAATTAGCCACCAGAAAATTGTTGACTTTCAGCTTTTGTATAACTAGGCTAGAATTTCAAGGCAGCCACAAACAGCCTCTTTTCCCAAAAGACAGAATTTAGTGTTTAAGGTGCTTTGATGGATCAGAATACCTGAAGCTCTCTCCTTGGCTCCAAACCTGGCTCAGCAGGCACTGGGGCATAAGGTGACCATTCCCAGGGTGACTTTTTCCCATTAATCTCTGGGAATTTTGGGGTCCTTCCCACCAAGGGGCTCAGAATTTCCTGGAAATCTCTGTTCCTGTGTGAAATGAGGTCAGCTGTCTGAGCTCCAGTTTTTTAACCAGAGCAATGGAAGCAGAATTGCCTCCTAGTGCCTTGCTGGGTGTCCCAAGGTCTCTGAGCCCTCTGAGGTCATTTCTCTTGAGTTACTTATCAAATCAGAGTGTTGACTCTTCAGGACAAGCACCAACCTTTACCAGGAGGGAATGTCATGCCCAGCACACTGGGACCACTGCCTGCTGGGGTGCCAAAAACAACCCTTCCCATTTCACAGAAACAAATGTCTAATTCCCTGGGTACTTCCACCCACCAGAGATTAATGGAACTGCCACCTCCCCCCACGCATTTTCCTATATTACCATAAAGTTTCTATTGCACAGCAGTTTGATCCATTTCTGTTTATTTAACTCCTGTGTTCTGACAGAAGAAGATGGAGAATCTGCATAATTAATAATGGCCCAAGCAATCTCATTTAATGCCTGTTCTGAACCCCCTGACTATCCCTGCTAACTAATGACATCCATAACAGTGTCAGACAGGTAAAAGACTCCTTTAGTCTGCTAAGATATTATTCACCTGGGATTATCAATGGGTGCTTTGCAGCTCTAGCCATTAGCTGCAATTGCTCAGGTCATTCATAAAACTTCTTTTACTTTTCACAAAGGGAGCACAAAAGCAGGGCTGGAA
Organism: Acanthisitta chloris; assembly: GCF_000695815.1. NCBI lineage: Eukaryota > Metazoa > Chordata > Aves > Passeriformes > Acanthisittidae > Acanthisitta > Acanthisitta chloris. Next base: position 27,988 of record NW_008675218.1, read on the forward strand.
CAAGAAGCTGTGCATTAGGATTCATTGCTTTTATATACAGCTATCTATATTGCCATGGAGCTCCTGCCATCACCAAGGCAGAAAAAAAGGATAATAAGAGTTATCCTGATATTAAGCTCTTCTCCCAACACATTTGGCAACACCAGTGACTCATTTAATGGCCACAACAAGCTGTGCTTGGTGCAGAGGGTTCTCTTCATCCTCAGGATCTCCCTCTGCCCTTTCAAAAGGAGGCAAACCATTTTGGCTGCCTGTGAGGCACTGGAGGAGCATCCACAACATCTCCAGACTTCCAGAGGCCACAGAGACAAGCCCCAACATCAAAGCCCAGTCCATGTGGCCTTAGCCCAAATTGCCCATCAAACCTCCTGTTTTGGGTCTCCTTCCTTTTGAATTCAAATACTCTGTTGTGCAGCAAATTCATCCCACTTCCAGCAATTCTCCAAGCTGTAGCTTGTGTGTGACAAGCAATGATGCCTTAACTGTTGCCCCAACTTATTCTACAGGGAATCTCAGACACCCCAAGAACTCAATCTGTACCAACACTACTTGTATTTCCATTCACTAAGAGTTTTGAAGGGATTTAAAGACCATGATCTTCATGTGTCTCTATCACAGAGTATCAAAAAAACAGAGAAAGTGTGGACTGTAAGCTCAGAAAGCTGAAGGACATCAGGTAATCCTTTCATTTGCTCAAAGAACAGATTGAGTCCTGTTCATAGGAGGAAAAGCTTCCCAGGGTTTTTCCTCATCGAGATGCTTCTGACCTGAGCAGGTTTTTGGGTGCATGGATGGTAGGTTTGGGTTTTTGACCCCTGTGGCAGTTCAGGTCATCAGGTCACCAGCACCACTTCTTGTCACCTCTCCCACCACTGCCTCAAGCTGAAGAGATGCCAAAAATCAAAGCCCAGTGGTACAGGCAGGACCAAAATTGCCAGCCCTAATTTTAAACATGCAACAACCCCCTAGCCACAAGGTACTTTTGAAAGAGGCTGTGGGAGATGTGAGGCTCTCAGCAGGCAAAGGCTTTATTTCCTCCAACGAAGTAAACTTGTAATTCCTAATATCAGAACAATGCTGTTTGCCAAATCAGATGAAATGCTTGTAACAGGGGCTAATCAGATTCTACATTAATGAGAGAAAATATGAAGCTAATCAACACCCAGGCAGGTCTCTAGGCTGCAGGCCTATTAAACTTCATAAAAAATTAATGACTGAAAGAGCAAAATCATTTGTAAGGGCCTCCAGTGGCTGTGGAAGCGTCTTGAGTACCGTTCACCTCTCATTACACTGCATTAGCCTCACTTTCCAACCCCAAACACATCTTTTGAGCAGCAGTTTCTGCTCAGCACTGCATTACTCTCTTTCAAGACAGTCCTGACATATTTAACTGTCCTCCCTCCCTTATTCCGCTCCAATTTCATGATGGCTTTTTCCAGTTTAATTAAGGACATCTCTACTCCGACAGCTCCGTGGAAATACCTTTGCTCCTCGAGGTCTGAGGGTGTCCATGGCAAGCTGGGACTGAGGATGCTCCATTGGGATGACACCTGCAAAACAGGGATGAGACAGTGTAAGAAAAGAATGGGCAAGAAAACCTGTCACCATTCCATCAGTGGTTTTGGTTTCAGGATATTTTCCTGTTTGAAAGCAGATTTTCATTTGGAAACATGAATCATAGAAACACAGAATCAGAGTCACACAATGGCCTAACTTGGAAGTTCCATGACCCTTCCAAGGGCAGGGACACCTTCCCCTAGCCCAGGTTGCTCCAAGCCCCATCCAACCTGGCCTGGAACACTTCCAGGGACCAATAGGGCTAAGCTTCTTTGTGGATTTGCAGACATCAGATTTCCATTGGAGCTACTAAATTCCCATTGGAATTTAGTCTCAGTGTTGCCAGTTTCCCTGCACCACCTCCAGCAGGTTCTGAATTACTAATGAGATGCAAAAATCAAGATCATAATACAATGAACTGTACAAGAATGGAAACAAGGAAGGTTCTTCTGCCTTCCATCTGTTGGACCAAAAGGAGACTCCACTGATTTCAGTTGTTCCAGTGAAACAGAAATAAGACAAGCTCAACCTGCCCAGTCCAGTTCTTTTTCTCACATGCATTGTTCAAACTCTTACTTAATTGCAAGTTTGTGCACAACAGATCACTTAAAGTGATCCTCTGTTTTCAGTGTTGTGGAGAGGTAAAACAATCATTTCTTAGATTTTTTTTTTTTTTTTGACTGGAAAATAAAAGACCATTAGAGCAAATCTTCAATATTTAATGCACTATGTAAATTAGCTGTTTAAGTACATATCCAGGGCAGGGA
>NW_008675218.1:30327-47199 GCF_000695815.1 Acanthisitta chloris
GTATGAGAAAGACATCTGGAGGATTCAGTAATCACTGTTGCTGTACATTGGTCTCAGAAGACCCAGAGCTTTTGATCTGAAATATCTTCATGCCTGAATGGATGTCAGGGGCACAGTCCTGGGCCTATTTAGAACCTGGTGCAGCTGAATTAAGCACCTCTTGTTCCTTAATCAGGTTACAGGAGACTGTCATTTCTGTCTCCAGTATTGAGATGTTTCATTTTCTCTCCTGATGTGGGGCTGCAGCCCATTAGTGAGAACTCAGTGCCACTAATGAACCTGCTTGGAGAATGGAAGTCCCATGGCTAATCAAAGCTTAATCTTCACAAGTTGCACTGGGGACAAGGCCACGTTCTCTGCTGCCTTGGACTTTGAGAAATCATTTACCTGTGTGTGTGTGTTGCTGCTGTTTGGTGTAGCAGCAGCTGAGATCAGCTTTGTTCTCAGCTCACAGTGATGCACAAAGCATTCTGAGCCCCCTCAAGCCACTTGTGTAGTTGGAAGTTGTGTCCCATCATGGGAATTTCCCTGGTCCTGCAACTCCTTGAACTGCACTGCTAAATAGTTATTCTCTATCTGTGTCACTGCTGAGTTCCTCCAGCACTCATTGCCTTTCAAATGCTTATCATTTGGATATTATTAACTCCTGGAGGTGGGATCCCCTACCCCCTGAAACACTGAGAAACCTCCTTTGAAAAAAGCATAACTGTGATTTATCAGCCACTGGAGCTGAAGGTTGGGAAGAAGGAAGTGCTGGATGCAAAAAAAAGGATAGAACAAAGCAGGTGGGAACAGGTGGTGGGAGCTTTTGATGACCACACAGAGAATACAACATCATTAAGAAGATAGATGCAGCTCTTCCTCTAATTTATTATCTAAGTTGGCTCTTCCAGGCTCACATTGTCTGCAGGGCAGAGGAAGGGGCTGTGTGATCTTGCATGAAGTAAGAAGGCAGGAGCTGCAGAGAGCTCTGAAAAAGGGAAATAAATCAATTGCTTTGGTACCTTGGATTCTGAACTTTTCCAGGCAGAGCATATTTACTGCTGAATCTCATCTCCTTGTTAATATTCAGTTAGAATGCAATAAGCAAAATCAGCTCGTTAGAAATCCGGGCAACGTATTCATGTGGGTTTTTTCTTCTCTTTTGGGAATCCTCTCCTGTGTAAATAAGACACATAATAACCCTTCTCTACATTTTACACATGTGCACTGCTTTTCAGCCATAAATGTCACAGTGCTTGTGTAATTATCCCCATTTTCCAGAGGAAAAAAAAAGGAGCACAGAAGGGTCTGATCCACAAACATTAGATGTGACAGCTAAATTTGGATGCCTGTGTACAGTGCAATTTTCAGTCCTCCCACCATCTCCTCTGAAACAAGGAGGAATCAGGCAATAGCTCCCAAACCCTCAATGCCTCCAGTCAGGCTCAGCCTGAACTCAGAGGAGGTTGTAGTAAAGTGGGAGTAGGTCTCATCTCCCAGGTAAGAAGTGACAGGATGAGAGGAAACAGCCTCAAGTTGCACCAAGGGAAGTTTAGATTGGATATTAAGAAATAAAAACTTCACAGAAAGGGTTGGTAAAGCTTTGGAACAAGATGCCCAGGGTGGTGGTGGAGTCACCATCTCTGGAAGTGTTCAAAAATCATGTGGATGTAGCAGTTGAGGATATGGTTTAGGTGGTGAACATGGTGGTGGTTGACAGTTGGATTTGATGATCTTAGAGATCTTTTTTAATCATAACAATTCCATGATTCTATAATTTCTGAACAAGCTCAGGACATCAGTCACAGTTGGATGCTCCTGCCTTTGAAAAACTAGACCTCATTTTTATATCTGAAGGGACATTTGGGTTCTTCAGAAGATCTGATCATCTTGGGGAGATCCTGGTTTACATACTCAGTAATACAACACTGAAAAGAACCTCAGTTCTTGGAAAAGTGGATTGCAGGTATTTTTTGAGGGGTTTGGAACACTTGCAGAAGCCTTAGAAGGATGTTTTATACACTGACATGTGATTGTGAGAGGAGTTTTATCTTGTATTTAGGCACTGACTTGTTAAAGCTCCTACTTGGCACACCCAAACACTCACACAGCACAGACAGTTTAAATGCAAAGAGTATTCTTGAGATACAGCAGAAAATTCAAGCACTTTAAATGCTGCTCTAGCCTGAACTAGGTCCTTGGGGTCTGGGGTCAGCACCTCAGCTCCCATCTGTGCTGGCATCTTCCCTTTGCATCCTGACAGACTCAGCCAGGGGTTGTGCAGAAAGGCCTGAGCACAGGAGGAAATGAGGCTTTAGCAAAGATAACAGGGACCAAAACACTAATTCTGCACTAGGAAACACCTTGGTTAAAATCTATTTTCCAAAATCCACCCAGAGCACAAACAATATGGAATATGAAGATGGCAAGACTCAACAGAGCCCCAAAAACTCCTCAGCAAGATCCAATCCCTCCATGTATCCCTCAAGGACCTCTCCATTTCCAACTGACAGTGCCATAGATTTAGCTCCATTTAATTTCTGAATTTACACAAAGAGCCTGTAAGTGATTGTGATTTTCCAGTGGAAAAATAAGGTCTCTCTGTATCTAACCCTCGGAGTATTTTAATCTTTAAATCAATAAAATCCATTAAACAAATTGCTCTTCCCCTAGTCTCCCCCTCCCTTCCTCCATGCATCCTCTCCAAACTGGAGGGTTTTGCCTTTATTTATTTATTTAGGAGCACGTTTTGCAGCTCAGATGATGGATTGAACACTTCTGCTGCTGCAGTTCAGCTGTCGAAGGGTTGCAGCAAAAAAAAATCACAGTTTCAAACTTTGAATGGAAACAAATGGCCTGTAAATGCAGTTCTTGAGATGGGGGGAAATAAAAAATCCACACACACAAAAAAAAAAATAACACCACTCCACAAAATGCCTGGAATGTTTATAGATTTCAGTCTTCATGCTCTGTATGTGCAAATCAGAAGTAATGATTAAAACCAGCTCTTCTCTTTGGAAAGGTTAAGTGTCTCATCTCATACAAAGGAACTCTGTGTACCAGCACTCTTAAATCCTGGAGTGAGATCAAGTGCATGGAGTCTTGATAGCAGAATATTTAGTGATAAAGAATGAATATCAGGGAGGATTGAAAATATGGAGAGCAGGCAGATGTGCTGCAGCACTTGGAGCTGTATTGACAAGACTCAGTTGGAAATTCACCCAAAAGAGAACACAAAATTTAAAAAAAAATAAAAAAAAGAGGAAATAGTTGGAGATTGATGTGTTTAGGTGAAAGTGAATCTTTACCATGCTGAGGAGGTTAAGGGATGAAAAGATTTACACCTCATCTTGCAAGGAATTGCTGCTCAGACTAGGTACAGACTAACCAACAGGCAAAATCACTTGGAAAACTATGTGTTAATGTCATGGTGGACATAGATTTCATTTTGCTCAGGTTTTGGAAAGCAGCAGGAGCTCCTTCATTTGTCAAGGCAAGGGTGAAGCTCAGGGTTTGGTTCTCTCAGTCTCAGCCCTCAAAGATACTGCTGAACTTTGCCTGCTCTCAAGAGGTTGGCAAATTACAGACTGAATATTTCATAATAGAGTTTTCAAGGAGTGTGAGTCTGGGACATAAAGTTACTGAAACTGCAGAGAGACACTGAGCACAAGTTTAGGTCTGAAGCAGTAAGAGATTTTCCTCTGCTTGTATCAGCCCATTTCACACTCAGCAAACATCTCACTGGGCAGAGCTGCTCTGGTGGGAGAGATTTTCCTTACTGGTCTGTTGGAGCTGCTGAGAAAGTTTTCTACATTGAGTGTCTGAATCTGACATTGAGCAGAATGGGGAGGAGAGGGAAGGGCCTGGCAAAGGGCCATGATTAATTTTCTGACATTTGGAGAACTGTGACATTGGGTCTTATCTGTCTATGATGAAATATTCCACAGCCCTAAGGCAACTGGTAGTTTTTAGCCAGGCTGCTGATAGCCAGACAAACAACTTCTTACGGCTCTGCTCAACAGAAGGACAACAAAAAAAAAAGGGGAAAAAAAAATATATAATCAAGAGCTTAAAATGAAAGCACTGAAGTATTGTTATGACTGAACTTCTCAAGCAATGAAGCCCCTTTTTTGGCACATTTGCATTATAAAAGCAGGGTTAAAACGTTGAGTTCTGCTCATTTACAGGCCAAAACTCTGTGTCTCCTGCTTTGGATAGTTGGGATATGGAAAAAGAGATTCTCTGCTGGCAAGAGAAGAGAAAAATGATGGGAAGGAAGCACAAGCTGCTGAGGAATAGGAAAAATCAGCATCAGAGAGAGCCTGAGGCTGTGATCACTGATGTTTGCTGCAGGGAGAGGAACTTGTATCTGTGGCTGCATTTAGGGTTACCTGCAAACAAACCTAATGAAGGGCATGGTCAAGCCAGTCTCTAGATAGATGCTTGTCCAGTGTTCCAAGCAGAGATCTCTCACACACAATAATTCTTGCCAGTAGAACTGGCCATGCCACTTCATTTTTCTTTTGCCTGGTGAGAAGAGAGGAGTAAGAGGATAAAGCTTTCCTTGTCAGGCTTGTCTATGTAGATTATGAACTCCTAGAGAGCTGATCTTCTCCTGATGAGCTGAACACAAAGGCATCTTGCACCAGCAGAGATGCTAAACCACACAGGGTCTGTTTGGGACCCTACTGAACGGCACAAAATAAAGACAAGAGCAAGTGCCAAGAGTTTGTGCAATCAGAACGTGCTGAGCACCAACACAACCTACAGGAAATTTCCCTCCTCTGCCAACACAGAGGCACAAGAAGAGGTTTGTGTGAAGGATCCTTCATTCTGCCTTCCTGAACGTGTGGAAAGCAGCAAATCGAGGAGCAGAGTGAACCCATTTCAAGAGTGTTTGGCAAGATAATTGCAGCAGCTAATTGCCAAATAATAATAATAAAACATCTTGAAGTTTGCTAATGGAAGGGTTGAAATACTGTAATTCTTAACAGATAGCAATTAATACAGGCTTGAGTATCCAATAAATTAAGAGACCTCATGTATTCTGTTCTGGAGCCACATGATGACATATTAGATGATGACAGTTCTGGCTTAGGAATCAGATAGGTCTGGAATCCTTTTGTTTTTATGGGGACAGACAGACATTCTCTAGTGGAAGCTAAATGAAGTCAAAGCCCTTTTGTAAACAGTTTGCAATCCCTGTATTCATTAAAGTCAAAAGAAATTGTGCTGTTAATCAAGTCTTCATTTTAAAAGGATCAGAACTGGACCTGCCCTTCAGCCCTTTCTCTCTCCCCCCACTTTTCCAGTAATCACAGATCAACCTTGTGTAAATTGGCTTTCTGTTTAATTTAGCTCTGTTCAGCTCAGGCATTTTAGCCACAGTATCATTTGCAAAGTGTGACCAGAAGATCTGAGGGGGAATTTTTTCCTGCTTTTGCTTAGGTCTGGGATGCAGGATATAAATCTGCTCATCTCACAAAGTTCTATTTGCATAAAACATATATATTTGCTTGCACCATCTGAAGCTGACAGTGTATGAGCACATTCCACACTCTGAAATCATCTTATTCCAAACAGAAAATCAGGAATATCTCAGGGATGGGGAGTGATGGGTTTTCAGGGCTGTTGTTTCAGGCAGTCTTATGGAGCTTTGTGAAGCAAAATCAACCAAAACACATTGTAAAACTTACATATCCCTGAAATCTCTGTCTCAGGGTCTTCAGCATCACCCTGTGTTACAGCTGACATCATCCCACATGGCAAAGCACTTCCAAACATTTGATCAAGAGGTTCTATTTTCCAGTCTAAAGATAGAGTTTAAAATTTCCTCTCTTCAAAGAGAAGAATGCAGGGATGGAAGTGATGCATGGACACAGCTCTGAAGGGAAGCAGCAGCCCCTGAGTTGTGAAGAGCAGAGCTGTGCCATCAGGCCTGGGTTCTGTTCCCTGTCTGCAGCACACACACATATGCCTTTCCCCAAGATGCAGAATGAACCGTCAAAAAAACCAAGGAAACCTATGAATGAGTTTGGAACTGTCACTACTCTCATTTCTCTGCTGTCACTGCTCTAAAAATGTGGATTTCCATAATGAAGCCAATTTTGGTCGGGATTTGATAATAGCTGAGAGTAGAAGTCTGGCAATTGCTCTGTGCTGGTGCTAAAAGTGACCTCTGAAATGACCCTTAGATCAATTAAGGACTCCGAAATGCTCTTTAGGTCCTTTAAGGCCTCTAGAATGACCCTCAGGTCCATTCCAACCCCTAAAATTTTATGATTCTCTGATGATTCTATGATTCATTGTCACCTCAGCCCTGAGTTGCTGCCTATGAGCAGCAATAGGGCCAAGAAATCACAGAATCAACCTGGTTGGAAGAGACCTCCAAGATCATCGTGGTCACTAGCCCATGGCACTAAGTGCCACATCCAGTCTCAGCTTGAAAACCTCCAGGGATGGGGAATCCACCACCTCCCTGGGCAGCACATTCCAATGCCTGAGCACCCTTTCCCTAAAAAAAGCTCTTCCTAATATCCAACCTAACCCTCCCCTGGCAGAGCTTGAGTCTGTGCCCTCTTGTCCTGCTGCTGGTTGCCTGGGAGAAGAGACCAACCCCCACCTGACTCCAACCTCCTGTCAGGGAGTTGCAGAGGGTGAGAAGGTCTCCCCTGAGCCTCCTCTTCTCCAGGCTGAACACCCCCAGCTCCCTCAGCCTCTCCTCATGCCACTTGTGCTCCAGTCCCTTCCCCAGCCTCGTTGCTCTTCTCTGGACCTGCTCCAGCCCCTCAATGTCCCTCCTGAGCTGAGGGGAAGTCCAGGGGAAGAATCACCTCCCTGGTCCTGCTGACCACACTGTGCCTGAGGCAGCTGATCCTCTGGCTACAGCAAGGTCTTTGCTCTTGAAATACCTTCATCATATTTTCATCCTCTTGGTCATCCAGATTTGAAATGTCTCATTTGAGCTGCTCTAAGTTACTGCTCAAACAAGCCTGTGTTTAACAAGAACCTAAATCTAATCTGTGCAATACTGGGCAGCATTAAGTTGTTAGGGAGTTTTCATTTTAAAGAAGTGCATCTTGGGGAGAGATTTTTTTCAGAGAGATATTCTCTGTCTGAAAGCTTAGAGCAAGCTCAGTTGCTGCCACTCTCTGAAATGAAAGGTTAAATTTAGCCAAAAAAAGGCAAGCAGTGTCTTCCATCAGTGAACATTCGATTGCAGTGACATAACAATGCCACAAGAGCAATTTAATTCTTGGCATATTTAGAGGTGGCATTAGGGAGTCTACCAAGGTAGCAATTTTCTAGATAATCAACTTAATGTCTTCATTCTAAGTGCATTTATATGTGTAAGTTAATTAGGGGAGTTAATTTTCACAAATGGCAGAAAATCTGCATTTTTTTTTCCAGTAAGCTTTGCTTCATGCCAGTTCCTGATTCAAGGGAGCTGAGGAAGAGAATCTCAGGTTCCTGGTAACCAGCACCAGGAGGCTTCATCCATCAGGCTGGCACCAGCCCTGATGGGTTTTTGGTGCTCCTGCTGCCAAATTCCAGCTCTCCTGGGGGCAAAGGGACAACTTCCTCTACTCCAGATTGCAGAGTTGTAGAGAGCACTAAACCAGCCCCTAAAGGCCTTCAACATCCTCCACATGGCTCAGCACATAGAGAGAAACTTGTGCTGATGAAAAGAAGAAAATGAAAATAAGGGTTAAGTGATAGAATTCCAAGATGGTTTGGGTTGGAAGGAACCTTAAAGGTCATCTAGTTTCAACCCCATTGCCATGGGCAGGGAGACCTTCCACCAGCACAGATTGCTCCAAGCCCCATCCAACCTGGTCTTGGACACTTCCCTTCCATGGAAATCCACAACCTCTCTGGACAACTTGTGCCAGTGCCTTCTTTTCATGCCTTTCACCTCTTAACATTTCAAAACAGTTAAGTGGCACATTTTTGCAAGACCAGTGCAAAACCCTAGGGAACCAGAATGAATATGGATCAAAATTACTGGCAGTAAAGATGGAATTGCAAAACTGCTTCTCAAGGAGTGACAAGATGTCTCCATTGCTTCCACTCTCTGGACAACTTGTGCCAGTGCCTTCTTTTCATGCCTTTCACCTCTTAACATTTCAAAACAGTTAAGTGGCACATTTTTGCAAGACCAGTGCAAAACCCTAGGGAACCAGAATGAATATGGATCAAAATTACTGGCAGTAAAGATGGAATTGCAAAACTGCTTCTCAAGGAGTGACAAGATGTCTCCATTGCTTCCACAAAAGTTACCCATCATGACCCCATCACTGGAGGGGAAAAAATGCTAAAAAGGAGCTTGGTGAATGACTACACAATTATCTCAAACCTTTATGCTAAAATTCTGTAAAGGAGATAAAAGCAGACAGTGATATGTGGCCTCAGTGAAGCAAAAGGGAATTTTACCACATGCTTTCAAAAGCCTGGAATTTCAAATAGAGTCTCTAAAAGTTAAATTGCTCTGAATAGCCATGCTGTATCTCTGAATTTAGCAGGGCTATCTGAGTCTACAGCAAGTGCACATGGATTAAAATAATGACTCCTTTCCACTTTTGAAAGCGTTAATGCCTTGGGTTGGAAAAGAAAGCATTTTTGGTGATTGCCTTTACACATGTCCCTCTGAGGAGCTCTCAGCATTGCTCCCTCCTGTCCTCCTTTCTGCTGGGATTCTGCATATTTCCCTCCATGTGTCCCCTTGGGCCCTGTTTTCATATTCATTTTTATCTTTCTGAGTACAAGCCAACTCAGAGTAAACACAGAGGGCACATGACGACAGGGTCATTGGAGCTTCAGATACTATTGGGAGAGCAAATAAACTGCACCTTAAAATGAGCCACTTTCTAACACTAGTGTGGGGCCAAAAATCCACATCTCTGCCCCTCAAATCCAGGACTGAGAGACATGAGGGTGTTCAGCTTGGAGAAGAAAAGGCTCTGAAGAGAACTTAGAGCCCCTTCCACTGCATAAAGGGCCTCCAAAAGAGCTGGAGAGGGACTTTGGACAAGGGCCTGGAGTGACAGGACAAGGGGGAATGGCTTTAAGCTGAAGGGGAGCAGGTTTAGGTTGAATATTAGGAAGAAATTCATCCCTATGAGGGTGCTGAGGCACTGGCACAGGTTGCCCAGAGAAGCTGTGGCTGCTCCATCCCTGGGAGTGTTCCAGGCCAGGCTGGATGGGACTTGGAGCAACCTGGGCTGGTGGGAAGTGTCCCTGACCATAGCAGGGAGAAGAATAAGATCACCTTGAAGGTCCTTCCAAACCCAAACCATACTATGATTCACCCAAACAGGCTGAAACCTAGACCAGGGAGGAAGGAATTTGCTCTTCGTGCACCAGATGAAGATGTAAATGTGCAGACTCAGAGAAAGGCAGGAGGGAACAGGGGGAAAAAGTGTATTTCTCACTGGTTTGTGTGAATGGAAACTGCTGGTCCCTCCATGGCAGTACAGACACGATGGATTTTGTGTTTTGACATGCTGATCTGCCATTATGTTTTGTGGAAGGATTGAACACGTGGAAACTTTGATTTCCACAATGACACTACTCCTGCTACCACAGTTTTACATCCAGCTATTATTTTCAACCTGAAATTTCATTACTTATGCATTTCTAACCCACCCATCACTGCAGGACACAGGTGCAGAACACAACAATTAAATGAATCATTGTTTCCCAAGAAAAAGGCCAAATTCCTGGTGATTCTCATGAGAAACAGCTCTTGCTGTGTGCACAGGAGGGTAAGGATTTGCAGGAAAGGAGCTTGGCTCATGTCTAATATAGGTGACACAGGAACATCATCAGCTCAGTGCAATGTGTTTCATGTAGAGAGACAGTGGAAAAGGGGCTGAAAGCAAATATTCCATTGGTAAAGAAAGTGTCTGCAATGTGCCTATTGCAAAGTGGTAGTAAAATGGTTTACTCACACACACATTGAATCATAGAATCATGGAGGTTGGAGAAGACCTCTAAGATCATCAAGTCCAATCATTAACTTATCACTGCTGTAAACACTAAAGCCTAAACCAGATCCTCCAGCACCAGATCCAGACACCTCTTAAACACTTCCAGGGATGGTGACTCCACCACCTCCCTGGGCAATCTATTCCAGTGCCTGAACACCCTTAGAGGGAAAAAAAACTTTCCTAATATCTAACCTGAGTCTCACATGCAGAAGGAGAGACAGGAATTTTGGATTTTGCTGGATCTTACAGGGCACACTCTCATGTGCTTTGTCAAATTAAAAACACACACACATTTCCCTTGTCATGAGTCAACTTTCTTCCTGTAACAATAACACCCTGATGGATTTGGGGAGGAAGATGCTGGCAGAGCAGCCAGCCCTGGATTTTAAAGAAGTTCCTACACCTTAGGGTGGTCAATTGGCAGTTGCTTCAGCTATGCCAGAAGAGAGGATGGGAGTTGGCAGTGACCACAGCATTCCAAACCCTCCTACCCCTTTTGGCTTTTCCAATGTGGTTTGCCATCAAGCAAAATGGAAACCAGGACAAGAGGGGAAATAAAAGCAAGAGCCTGACACAAGCAGCAAGAGACTGAGAGCTGCTGTCTCTTACAGGGATGTAAAACAGGAGGGAGTGAAGTACAGACTATTCTATATATGAAATAAACACCATTAAGGTATCTATTAACCTATGTGAGCCTTCAATTAGATCAGTAATGCTTTGAGGGAAGAACTGTTTCTGATGTATGCTTAGGCTGAATAATGAAAGATTGGCCCCCAGGTACTACAGCCCTATCAATAATAAACATTATTACTAAATAATAGGAACGAAGACTTGGAGTTAATATTTAAAATGGGCATGAGACCAAGAGCATGCCCAAGCACATTTCATGCTTATTTTAATTGCCACAAGACAAATAGAATGAGGATGGATGTTCACTCAAAAGGGTGTGATTCTGTTTTGCTGAAGCATTCAGATTTCTGTGTGCTATTGTCAAGCCTATTTGGAGTAAATTGTGGGTAGAATCGCAATGAGAGATGTAGTTGCCTAGCAAAGGTCTAAGATTTCCATTTAAAATTAATGTGAACTGTTTCTCTGAATCTGACATATGGGCTTTGAGAACCCCTGCCAAGATGTCAAGAGCTAGACTGCTCCCCCTCTAACTCTGAAAAAATGCTGGAGGCAACTTTCTCCTGGTATTTTGGCATTTGGCTCAAATGCAAAACAAAGAGACACAAAAACCCTCCTGCAGTGGAGCTGCACAGCTCGGGCAGCTCCTGAGCCACAAACAATGTGACTGCTCAGATGGAACATCAGCTCTGCTCCCTCCTGCACCACAGACTGAACCTGCCCATGGGGTGTCCACCTCAGAGAGTGGTTTGGGGAGGCTTCTCATCCTCTGCCCTCCAGTGCTCTCACCCACCAGGGTATCCTCCCTGTATCATCTCCAGCACAATGACACTATGGGGAAAGGTCCTTGTCCTCTCAGATCAGTGAACTGGAGACTCAGCCATGCTGAAAGGCCTTTGACACTCCACAAAGACAAACAGTCAAAGGCTTCTTTCATCAAAAAAAAAGCCCCTAACTGAGGAGTGCTGGGCAGAGACCACCAGACAGATCAGTAGCACAAGCACCACCAGAGCTTTTTGGCTCGTCTGAAATGCAGATCACACTTATTGCTTTACTCTGTGACCAGCAAAGAAAGGAGAAACAACTGCTGTGGTGGTGTGACAGATGCATGACCTGTGGTTAAAGTGTTGGCATAAAACTGGTGCCAAAAGGAGATTTGGGAAGGGTTCAAGTCTTACAGGAATGGCAGCAATTAAGTACCTCGTGGGGCAGATGGAGGGAGGAAAATTATAGGCCCATTGAATCCCCTTCCAAACCTCTCAGCTATTTCAATGCCTTTTCATTATGGCTTTTTGGAGCCCTCAAGTTTTGCTCTGAACACAGACTTGGCTGCAAAGGGATGTTCTTCTGAACCAGGCAAGCTGGTCTGGTCCCCAGTCAGCTGCCACTGTCTGCATCACTGCTCCCTCATCATCCTCAGTCCTTCATCCCACTCCACCCTGGACCCCTGGACACAGCAAAGGCCTTTTCAACTCCCCATCTCCCTCCCTTCCCTCCCCCTCCATCACATCAGCTTCTGATCTACACTTTCTTGAATACCTGAGCACTTGGAAAAGTTCATTTCCCTTTAAATAAATTCCCCTTCTACTGCACTAAAAGGAATATATATTTCTCTTTGGTTTGCTTTCTTGTTCTTTTTGTTTTTCCCATTTCCCAAATGACACCCTGTGGGATAAAGTGTGAAACTCTTTGAGTGAAACATGGGGGCAATAAGGATGAAATCTGCCAAGGGTTACACAGAATCAAAGATTAAACTGGCTCAGAAGGCAGCATGGGGAAAGGGAACTGCAGAGGAGGGGAGGAAGGGGAAGGCAAGATGTGTGGAGGAGAAACAATTGGTTCTAAAATGCAAGAAAAAAGATAAAGATACTAAAAGTAGCTCCACAAAGACAGAAATGAATGCTCAGCTTCCCACACCATCTTTAGGATGTTGAAGGAAGCTCACAAATGAGAAAAGATTGTCTCAGGATGAAGAAGCATCCTGTAAAATGCAGAACAGGCTCTGTGCTGATTCCCTGTCCCTGAACACCACATTCACTCTGGAGTTTTTGGGCAAAGCCTCAATCCTCATTCCTGGCTGGAGAGGAATCCTGCCCAGCTGTGCATGGGGACAGGCAGTTTTGTACAGTTGCAGCTCCAAACTGAATCTCTGATGTAGATTCTAAACTATTTGGGACCAGAACTTGTTTTCATTCTATTTTCTACAAACACAGCCTGATGTGGTCCTGATGCTCCGAGGAACTTCCTCAGCACTGCACAAGAACAGTAAACCATGAGCAGAAATATACCTAGTTCCCAGTCATTCCTTGTTTTGGGATGCCAACATTGCCTTTTACAGCTGATTCCACTGCAGAAGTGGAAGGGAGAGAAAACTGAGTTATTCAGGAAGATGAAGCAGAAGGAAAAAATCCCAATAAAGCTTCACCTTCCCAACCAGCGTTCCTGTTCCTTCTCTGTCACGGCAGTAGGGCAGAGCACAGCAAGTATAAGCAGCAAGGTACAGGCACAGGTTCTGGAGAAGGGAATTGTCATAGAATCATGGAATGGTTTGGGTTGGAAGAAGTCTTAGAGATCATCTTGTTCCACCTCCTAACATGGGCAGGAACACCTTCCACTAGCCCAGGTTGCTCCAACACTTCCAGGGATGGGAAGTCCACAACTTCTCTGGGAACCACAAGAGTTTTATATTCCTGTGAGACAGAATAACATCTAACATGGGATTTCTTTGCCTCTATTTGGCACCTTCAGGAAGAGGTGCTGAGCACCAGCTCTCACATCCCTGTCACCCACAGGCTTCCCAAACCCTTTGCTTTTGTTCCCTTCCCTGATGCCCAAAGCCACACGTCGTGGCAGTCACTCTGCCACTGAGAGGAGCAACATAAATGGGCTTTGAGCCAAGGCTTGGTGTCTCTTTACATGTGTCTTAATTACCCTGTGGAGCTGTGGGCCCACATTCCCTGGCTCTCACACGTTCCCTGGCTCTCACACAGCCACGTGCAGCAAAGTGACTCAAGACACTGCACCGGAGACAACATTCCCCATGGAGAGACACAGCCTGTTCTGGCCACACCAGGCAAATATTTTCCGGTGATGGAAATAGTTTGGAAGAAGAAACAAAACATGCAGACACAAACACAAAGCCATTGGCTTTTTTTGTTTAATCTGCCTTGGACTATGCTGAATTGGTTCATTGTTTGTGGAGGAATCTGAGCAGAATTAATGATTGGCACAGGCAGGAAGAGGCTCTGTTTGCAATGCAGTGGCCAGACATTCTCCAAGATCTGTAATCTAATTTAGCTCGGAGAGTTAATGATTTTAATGATTTGTTGTGATCTCAAAACAACTGTTAGGAGATAAATCTACATCATTAAACCTATTATGGTGTTTTGCTTCATTTAGCAAATGGTGTTTTTTTGTTCTGAAGACGCCCACATTTTAAACAAGCAGCGAGGTCAGCTGCTGATGGGAAAAAACAATTTATTCCCAGCTCCCTCAGAGACTGAAACGAAAGGTGTCCTTGGGAAAAAAAAAAAATAATTCTTCACAAATGTTATTGACTATTTCTAAACAGAAAGCTTTGCTTGTGCTGTGGTGTGTGTCACTCTGAGTGCCTGGTACAAGCCAGACAAGATTTCTGCAAGCAGCCACTGAGCTGATGGTTCAGGATCACTTGATTGAAAATCCACTTACTTCTCAAGGAATCATTTGGGGCTGCTGAGCTCAGGGAGCTAAGACTTAAGTTTAAGGCAGGCAGAGAAGAGAAAGCTGTCAACATCAAGAAGCCTTTTAGCAGCTGTTTAGCTGTGGAAGGGCAGTTTCACTTCTGATTTTGGTAAGACAGGTCCACATCCCAAAGCACAACAGGCAATGAACCATCCTCTTGCAGGACATCTCCATGGAGGAAGCAAAGTGCCACTAACAAAGTCCACATCCCCCAGCTGCCATTCCAGCTCCTTCCCTCTACCCTGCACACCAAGACCCTTCAAAGAATCCCAGAGTAGTTTGGGTTGGAATTCTACCCTGCACACCAAGACCCTTCGAAGAACCCCAGAGTAGTTTGGGTTGGAAGGACCTTAAAGATCACCCAGTTCTACCTCCTGCCATGGGCAGGGACACCTTCCATCAGCCCAGGATGCTCCAAGCCCTGTCCAGTCTGGCTTTGAACAAATACCTCCATGGACTGAGTCCACAACCTCTCCAGAAAGGTTTTCTCCCTCTTCAGGAAGGAAAAGTTTACGTCAGACTAATACACAAAACATTCATTTAATTCCCTCGAGACTGACTAATCACTCTCCTATAAACATAGTGCAGGATCCTTCCAGCACATCATCAAACACTAACTAACACCTGACAACACAAACATGAACAAACTGACCTGCATCATCTATGACATTATTCACACCATCAGGGACTAAGTTCATAATTACAGAATATTCAGTGTTGGAATGGACCCACAAGGATCATCAAGTCCAGCTCTTGAAAAAAAAAGAGGATAAATGATGAATCAAGGGCAAAGAAATGAAGCTCTGAAAGGTAATTTCTACCTCACAAGGAAGATGGAGTGAGTGTGGTCACCTAGTCAGCTGTGGCTGTCCAGCCATGGCCATGTGTCAGTGCATTGAGATGCTGATGCAGCTCCACTAAAGTCTTGGATTTCTGCTACGGTTTCATTGCAATTCTTCATCACAAACTTCCTCCAATCTATTCTATTTCAAAGCCTCTCACCCTGACTGGGAAGAAGATGGAAAGAAAAGCAGAGGAGGATGTATGTTTTCTTACTTTTTAAGTCAATTATTTACACAGGAGAGAGCAAACAACCAACCTCTTTTCCCTGCAAGTTGGGGAAGTCTATTACGATTTGACTACATTTGCCTAAGGTAAATATTTTATAAACTTCAAGTATGATGTCAATGAAAACAAAACAATTCTGTAAACAGCATTATCTGACTATTTCCTTGCCCAGCTCCTCTTTGAGGCCTGGGCAGGGAGGAATATTGCAGTTTTTTGGATGCCATTCAGCAATCACTACCATGACTCCAACTCTTTCACTCTGCCTGGCATGTCTGCCTGGTGCAGAGCAAACACAAATGATGAGGAAGAAGAGGAATGTATTTGTTTGTTGTGGAAATGAAGCACCCAGTGGGGTCTGAGCTCCATCCTTGGAGCCTTTCTAATCCCCCACATTGCATGGAGAGCACAGACTTGTCACTTTAATAACCCAAAGTAAATAAAACCCAAAGAAAATTCCTTTCAGTGGTGTTTGTTTTGGGGAAGGTTCTTTCTCCCTCTCTGAATAAGGGAGGATGTTTTATTACCCACTGTGACATCTCCAAACGCAGCAATTGAACTTCACTGGAAAAGAAAGTCATGTTCTGCCCTTCTACATTGCTTTCATCCCTGGATTTTCCTGTTTCTTATCAAAAGGAGAAGGCAGGAGGGTCTGGAGCTGCACAGACACACACACACACACACACACTATGCTCTAAACACATTTTGAAAGGCTCTGAAGCTCTGGAGATAGCCACCACCTGGATGGCAGCCTGCTGTCTGACACTGTCTCATACTGGCTCTAAATGAGTTCCTCATTCCTACTCATTAGTCAATCATTAACTCAAAAAATTCATGTCTTTCATTACCAAATCATGACATGGAATTTTTTACTAAGCTGCTCACGGTTGTAGCAATAATAATGACCCAAAGGAAGGGCAGAACTCCCACCCCTTCCTGTACCTCTTGCCATTGCAAACACCATTAGAGCATCATCTAACAGGGCCCAGCCCCAGTTTCATGCTAGTGCAAATGCTGCACCCAGAGAACAAATCAGCAACTCCAGACAACTTTGCATTCTGCATTTTAAGAGGAAAACCTCAAAGTCCATAAAAACCCAAGAGTTTAGGCATTTTCATTGTATGTTGGAGAGAAGGACTAGACAAATAACCTTCCAATGAAGTAGAACTTTTTAAACACAGGTGGGAAAAATCTAGATAAAATAGTTACATTAGGGGTTGGGGTTTTATTTCTAATTTGAAGCTCTGATGTAGTTTCAAGGTCATTGTTGTATTTAAACCTGTTCAGCCTCTTCCCAGCACTGAGTCATTAAACCTTCCTCTGAGCATTCAAGTACAGAAAACATCTGGAATCCCACTCTGAGTCAATATATGTAAACCATACTAATACAATTGGAAATGGGATGATTGTTCCTGCCCAGAACACTCCCAGCTGAATACCTGGTGCTTTATTTCATGGGGTTACTCATGATTTTACTTTCTCCTGC
>NW_008675218.1:47219-48274 GCF_000695815.1 Acanthisitta chloris
TGGCCACTATTCCTGTGCCAACTGTTGCAGCCATGCCTGACTGTGCTGTGATATTTGGAAACTACCCTCCAGGTAGAACAAATGTTGTTTTATTTGCTGGGTGGAAATTTGTTAAATAAATCATAGATTCATAGTGGCAGAGGAAATTAGCAATAAGCTGTGCCTGGAAGGTTGGACATATTGTACTTCAAAATAAGCAGGAGGCCACTTTGCAATTCAAAAGAGAGAGATATTGGGAGATGGGAAGACACATCTGTTAATCATTTTTCCCAATACCCAAAAGGTTGTTAGCTGCAATCCCAGCAGAGCCCTGAACCGACACCGAGTGCCTCTTTTAAATTAGCTTCAATGACTTCTCTGCCCACATCCTGCTGCCAGCAGAAAAGCTTGGGAGCTTTTGCTCTGGAAGCTCTGATGTCCTTGGCTCCATGGCCCTGTTTTGGGAGCAGTGCTGTGGCTTTCCAGACTGGTGGGAGTCCCATGTTATTATTGCATTACACTTTCTATTTGGAAGCTCTGCAGGGCATTATTAGCCTGGAAGGGTTTGACATTTCACAGGGGCTGTGGCCTGGGGTGCTCTTTATTTGACAATTACTCACGAGTTTCCTTTAGAAAAGAATCATATAAAGGCTGTTTCAAAAAGCTTCCTTCAAAGTGACATCTGATGAATTTAAATAACAGGTTTTAGCACCGCTAACGCTCCAAACATTTTTACATTTATTATAACCTTTATAAAGCCTTTGTTCCTCTTCCTGATCGTTTCAGAACCCCAACCTACCTGGGAATATTTCAAGCAAGTGTTTGGGAAAGATGCTGAAAGCCTGGACACCCTTTTGACTGTGTTTTAAATTGCTGTTAGTATCAAAATGTACTTTCTCAACAAGAGATAGGAGATAGGAACAGTTTCCTGAGAAGCTTTTGGGTCAGGCAATGGATTTGTGTTTTCTCACCCACAATAACCAATGAAATCAGAAAAACTTCAGCTTTTCAGCCTTGATTTTCATAGAATCACAGAATGGTTTGGGTTGGAAGGACCTTAAAGCTCATCTCATTCC
>NW_008675218.1:48309-58457 GCF_000695815.1 Acanthisitta chloris
GCAAGTTGTTAAGTGAAATACTTTAAAAAATTTATTTGAAAAAAAAAAAAAAAAAAAATCATTTTTGAGCTCTTAAAATTGTGAAATTTCTCTATTTTCCTTGAAATTTCCCATTGTGCTGTAAAAGAACATTCTTTGTAGGATCCATTTATGCTGACTTTAAAAAGTCTCTACCTACAGGTCAAAGCTGCTGATAGGGGCTGAGGAGTAAAGGCCTTCAGAGGCAGCTTCTCTCCCCCTTTCCAGAGATAAGCAACTGGATTCCATTTTCAAAGAGACAGAGAGATCCTAAACAGCATCAAACCCCTAAGACTGATACCAAACAAGCCCTTCATCTTCCTAGGAGTGGGTCATGCTCCCAGCTGGAGACCCTCACCCCTCTCCTACATAAACCTGAGCCTCATCCCAGGACCATGGGAAGGTTCTGGCAGTTTGGTGACCCATAACAAGGATAAGCAATCAGACATCCATCAGTTATTTAGATATACCATTCCCTACATCCCTTCTTAAACACTTCTTGAGAGGGTCCATGACAGACCTGGACATAAAATCCTTCCTCCTCAGCCTCAGTGCTGTGCTTACACATGGGTTTGTCTCTCCTCCCACAGTCTCAGGGCTCTTTCTCTGATGACAGCTAGCAGCTATCATTATTTTTTCACCCTTAAACTACTCAGAGAAGGAAAAAAAAAATGGTGAAAGAAAGGCCAGTGAAAGTTCAGACGAAGCAGAAGTGATGCTCGTCGCTGCAGGGCAGTTTAAACTGAACTACAGTGGAGTTTAGATAAACAAGGATTAATTATCTTTCTGTTAGTCTGTGAGGCAGCTGATAGCACATATAATTAAATTATTTTGCAGTTATTATTTTCTGAGTGCTTAACCAAGAAAGACAATGAAGGTAGGAATTTTTTTTTTTTTTCAGATCTAGCAAACATTTTCATGTTCAGAATATTTTGGTTTACTGTATTAGCTTGTGTAAACTGTGGCACTGCATGTTTCCCTTTTCTTTTATTTGCCCATTGGGTCGTTTGCTTATTGGAATTGAAGTCAGAAGTGGTTTACTCTCACAAACAGCACTGAATTTCTAATAAATATGTAAATACTATACCTCTGAGCTGTTGCCTTTGGCATTTGTTCATACATTATCCTCTGCAGTAGTTAGTCTGCTGTGAGCACACACTTGTTTTAGTTGGGAGAAATAGCCACGATCTAAATATTGTTGTGTTCAGGGTCTTGGGGTTTTTTACCCCCTGACTCTGCTAGAGTATGGAAGGTACAACTCAAAATAGATTAGGAGAGAAGAGAGGAACTGGAAGACAGCAGAGGTCAAAGCCAAGCAACCACTGCTGGCAGCACATGTCATCTACCTGGGCTCTGCATCACTCCTGGCCCTGAGAAATTCTTGCTCCAGCAAGAAGGGAAACCTGAGCTTTAAATGATGTTGCCAAGGGGTGAAATGGAATTTAAACAAGCCCCAAATTTTGGCTGGTGTCTGCAAGCTGTGCCATTTGCAATACCTTCAGCCTCCCAAGTGCAGATTCCATTAGGGACTCTCCAGCTTGGCCACCCACAGGGACTGGGAGCACTGGCGAGGGAGCAGAGCCAAGCTGAGAGAGGGACAGGGGATGTGACAGAGCAGGGATGAGGGAAATCAGCAGCAGGAGTTTGGGGAAGAAGCTGATTCTTCAGGGTATGGTGAGACCTGGGGGTAAATGAGCTGCCTGGAGATTCAAACTGTGCTATGTATGAAGGAATTGTGCCCACAGAAAAGGAGGGAGAGCATCACAGTAATGCAGAAGGGCATGTGCTCAACCAAAGCCCTCATGGCATCTTTGCTCCAGGAATTTACTTCAGATGCTGATGCAAAAAGCAAACTCTCTACGCACAAGGTGGGGAGAGTCCAGTCAGCTCCTGCCTAGGAGGCTCCTTTCTATTTCCATCCAGCTCTGAGGAAAAAAAAAAAGTCTCCTCTGGCTCCTGGCACTGGGACAATACCTCTGTGAGGGGGGACAAGGCAGAGGGGACAGCTCTGGGGACTGTCACTGCTGTGCATGTCCATGCAAGGGACAGGACCTTGAGGGAGCTGCTGCATGTGAGCTCAGTGGCTATACCAGAGCTCTGAGTGCAAATTACCCACAGCTAAAATTGCCTTTGCTGAACTGCACTTTTGCCAAATTGTTCTCCAGCTTTACTTTTTTGTTTCTTTTCTTTTCTTCAAGCTGCCTTTACCATCTCCAAGTGGGAAGCCAAGAAAGGTGAGCTCTAGCCTTCCTGAGGTCTGGAAATCTCTGTGTCCTCAGACAGCTCCTGTGAGACTCTGCCTGGTTCCTATTTACCTTCACCCAACAGATCAGAAGGACCATAAATTTATCCCTTCACACCTTTCCTTCCCAGTGTAGAGAAATCCCTCTTTGCCACAGGGGAAACTGAGCAACTGTGCACAGCTCTGCAGGCCTAAAAAAAAAAAAAAAAAAAAAATCCTTAATTGCCTTCCTGAACTGAGGTTTAAATAGATGGGGCAAAGAGGATGGTGAAAAGAAAGTGTTATTTATTTTGGGGAGAGCAGAAGGTCAGGAAATTTTCTTGCATTTAACCAATGAGATAATGAATCTTTTAGCTCACAAAGTGCAGTGGATCCATAGGTACTTAGGGCATAATGCAATTCCACCCTATAAGCATTTCCACATCTAATGGGAGAAGAATGTTTTGTGCTTCTGGTGCTTTATCAACAAAATGCCCTCCTGTAGCCACTTGGCCTTTGGAGATTATTTTCTCAGGGAAGCTGTCATCATGCAGCTGATTAATTACTCTAATAATCATAATTTTTTTCCTAATAAAACACCCTCTCCCCATTCATTAACTACATTGCAGGTAGGTGACAGTGGTAATTATTCTCTGGGAGTACTTCTGAATTATCTTTTCTAATCCAGCCTGTGCTGACATTTTTGAGAGGAAAAAAAACATTTTGTCTTTCTTTCATGAGCTGAGTAACATTTGAATATGCAAACAGTGTCAAAGTCTGCCCTCAGGATGTTTTCCTGAACTATGATTTATGAGTTTTGGCTATTGTATTTGCTATCAGAGACCTAGAAAGGTCATTAGACAAAGAGGCTTTCCCTGCAGGGGTCCCTTGCCATCTTTATCTTCTGATATTTTAATTTTTTTTTTTCTCAGGCATCAAATGGGAGAAGTGATGTGAGTTCTCCCATATGCCTCTGCTATTCATTATTTATTTATTCATCAGTGTGAAAGTCCTGTGTGATGCTTTAGGCACAGAAATCCACTGAGACAGCCTTGCAGAGCCTAAAGGCTAAAACAGTCACCATTTAAGCCTCCCAGGTGAGTAATACACACAGTCTCTGGGGTGTTTTGTCTTTGGGGATGGAAATTCCCACCTTCAACCCCTCCCTGCATGAGGGATATAATAGGAGAGCTCTTCCATACCTACTCAATCTCCCAGACAACATCAGATCACCACATCTGAGAGCTCATGTTTGATAATCAGGGACAGAGTTTCAAAATGTCCCAAGTGCTGAAGTTCTCAGAATTTTTTCCTTCCCTCTCCGAGTCACTGTTTAAAGAAAATTCCCACAAACACATCAAGGATTGCAACTTCCACAGAGTTGTGAGCAGGACACATTGTTCTGCACAGTGAGAATAGCTCAGAGAAGTTTCATTCCCACTGGAACCTGTGGCAGCTTTTTGCTCCATTCCATGGGGCTCTGGAGCAGGACAGTGTGGGCATCCCAACCCTAGCAGCATCCTGCCATCAGATCCATGTGGATGCACAGAATCATTCCCTGTCAGCCACAGAATCAGGTTCTGGCCCATAATTAGCAAAGCTGAGTAAACAGAGCAACAGCTGTTCTGTAAATATTAGTCTGCATGTTTAAATTAACTTTTTCTTGCTCTTGCCTCTTTTGTTCCTCATTCCCTTCAAGTGGTTATTGGGATTGGGTTTACTTTGTGCAAACATTTCCAGGAAGTTACTTTAAGGTTCAGATAGAAATATTCAGGGGAAAAAAGGGATATATATCCATGTGCTCATGAAGGGTTGAGAAGTCAGTCAGAAACAACACCATGTGTTTTATGGAATCATAAAAAAAAAAAAAAATCAGCTTGGAAGGGACCTCTAGGACTATCTAGTGCAACCACCTGCTCAAAGAGAGGATAACTTCAAAGCTGAATCAGATTTGTCCAATTAAAATTTATTAAAACTTGGTGCAATAGAAGTACTTAGATTCCAGTGAAGAGGAACAGCTGCCAAAGTGATCAAGCTAGAGAACTTAGACCACTGAAATAACTTTCTCTATTCTGTTTTGATGGGTGTTTTCTGCAGCTGCTTCTCCCACACAGACTCCTTGTCCTGTGCCTATGCCCAACACCTCCTTCCCTCACAGTAATCTTATGTTATTATCCAACACACTTGACAAAATATGACAAGGCGACGTTGTTTTTGGCCTAAGAGGAGAGCTAAACCACTGAAGGATGTGATGGATACTGGGCACCATAAACAAAAAGCTGTTTTGCAATGTATGTCATGGCTGGTACAATGTTCCAGGCACTCCTGCTTGAACAGAGTCTAATGGAAAGTGCCTGAAGACATAACAGCACTGCTCCTGTGTTTATTAAAGCTACAACTTTGGAGCTAGCCTAGGGAAAATGAGGAGAAATTGATATCTTTATGTTAAAGCTGGAAGCCAACCTAGGATCATATCATTCCTCTCCTGTGCTTTGAACAAGACTCCTAACCTTGCACTGCTCAGCTTGGCTGTATCACACCAGCACAAGCTGCACCTAAGGCTTCATTCTGCATAGCCTGGACAAGGAACAGCATCTACTCCACAGCTTCAGTGGAGTAAAGGACAAGGAAAAAATCATAAGGAAAAAAACCTACCTATCTTTGCCCAAAGAGCAGGGCAGCTTTGCTGCTGGTTTACTAACAGGCAACAAAAAGATCTCCAGGATTTTCTGTTCAAGGGAATAGCAATGTGAGATTCAGTTGTTAGAGAACTGCCCCAAAATGAATAAAAGGAAAGGCTTGATTTGAATGCAAACTGTGAATTGATCCTCAAAGCTACCAAGATTCACATTCAAAGCAAATCTCTGATTCCAAATCAGTGTTCATCATTTTTCCTTAAGGGCTTTGGGAGTCAGTGCTCTCTGGTCCTCATTTAATTTTATCATATAATCACAGAATGAGTTGGAACATATTAAAACTCATCTCATTCCACCCCCCTACCATGGGCAGGGACACCTTCCACTAGCCCAGGTTGCTCCAAGCTCCATCCAGCATTAAATCTACAAGGAATATTTCTCAGGCAACTTTTAAACCTGTCTCTGAGTGAAGCACTTCACATGTCTTGTTTAGATGTACCTTAATATCTAGTTGTTGGTTGTCATAACATTAAAAGGTCATGTTTTATCAAAACCTTGGCCCTGTGAAAATGTCACCTTGTGACACTCTCGTTGAGATAACAATTTGCTGGTACATTTACTCTTTTATTTTCATTGTGGCTGAGCTTAACAGTCTGAAGAAGCACAAGTCCATACACAACCTGCTTTAACACTTCAATAGAAAACCCTGACTGCATGATTGCCAAAAAGAGCCTATTTTTGTCTGTCTACTGCTACTTTTTCTCAGGGAAACTGTGACTATTTTGCCACTGACAACTGCACATCAGGCAGTGAAGTTTCTCCCTTCTGATGCTGAATACTCTTAGTGCACCAAGTGCCACCTCACCACTGCTGAGAGATGCCACCAGCCTCTGCTGATTTTGAATTAATAAAGGTGGGATGGAAGGAAGGAAAAGACAAAGCTATTTTAGAGAAAGAGCTACAAAAGGATAGTATCACTCAGGGTTACCCTGACTCTCCTGCTTCCACACCAGGAGAGCATCCCAATTCCCCACTCAATTTTCAACCGCTTATTAGCTACATCTGCTGAAACTGAGATTGGAATGCTTAAAACACCTTTTCTCTGTTTGTTTTTGCTCTCCTCCATCCTGCAGTCACCCCATGCACACAGTGCTGCTGTGCTTACAGATAATGGGGTTGGTGGGAACTGTTTGCACAGCGAAAAGCCTGAGCGGTTCCGGAGACGTTGATCCATTCAGGGCTTGAATTCCTTAATAGAACAAGAGTGTGTCAGGATTGCAAATCCAAGGCATATGCAGTCCTGTCGTACCATCACCACAATTTCAGCTTTCACTCAGTACAAGCCTAAGGGCAAATACAAAAGTTGAGAACTTATTTGAACTTGAGAAGTGTTTTTGCATCTGGAGAACTGAGCCGAGACACACGATAACAGACAACTGCTACAGAGCAGCTTGACCTCCTTAGCAGCTCATTTTGCACCCCTGGGGTAATGTAGGATGGCTGGTGTCCTCCTGACAGCTTGAGCATGAATTTTCATTATTAGTTTTGCAATTTGTACGTATTTTGTCAGCATTTGACTTCATCGTCCTGACTTTCTGCCTGCAATCTCGTTTTGCCAGTTCTACCTGGTTCCCCTGTTTAATTGAGATCATTACTGCATCGAGTTGGACTTGATGAGCCTTGTGAGTCCTTTCCAACTCAGGATATTCTCTGATTACTCTCTGCTTTCCCTAGTGAGGCTGGTACACAGCCCCTGGCTGTGGACTCTGAATATCATCAATTATCAGATGTGTTTCCTTTGCCACTCGTGCCAAATCAGGACCATTTGGCCACAGTAACTGGCAAAGTTGACATGGCTTCAGGCAGCTTTGATATTTCATAAATACACACACAGATTCTCCTGCACTGAAAGATGTCCTGAGGTGTTTATCAGATTGCAGAATTATTTTGGACAGAATCATGTGTCTATAAAGGTAAAGAATCACAGAGTTGTTTAGGTTGGAAAAGACCTCCAAGATCATCAAGTCCAACCTGTGACCTAACACCACCTTGTCAACTAGACCAGAGCACTAAGTGCACACTCCTTGTGCTCCAATCCCTTCCCCATCCCTGTTGCCCTTCTCTGGCCTCACTCCAGCCCTTCAGTGTCTTTCTAGTCATGAAGAGCCCAAAACTGGACACAGTCTTTCTTGGTAGGGGTAGAATATAGCTGGAATCACTCTTGCCTCACTGATTAAGAAAATATTAGCTTTGTGCATCTCTCAGCATAACTACAAATGTTTCCACAACATCTGTATGTACAAGAAATACCATCTATGTGCACCCTTAGCATCCACAGCTGGCTGGGAGTCAGCACACATATGTGCCAACCCCCACAGAGAGCAACCCTGGGAATTGAGGCACAGCAGTTTCCAGGAACGACTGTGTATGGTTATTTACTCCAAAATGCACAGTTCAGAGCCACAAGAGACAACTGGAAACACCTGAATGTGAAATTCAAAGCATAACTGAAAAGAACAGTGGATGTGAGTGGGGCTTGAGGGCAGTGCTCATATATTCAGCCCTTCCAGGCACTTTTTTTTCCAATTCATCTTTCTTTTCCAGTGGATCAGTAACCTCTAACAAAAGATCTGTCCTTTTTAATCATGCTCTCCCCTCCTCATTCCATCCTCTCTCCATACACAGCCCCATTCTGTTTGCTGAGCCCATCACAGAAGCCTCAGGGCTTCAGAAAAGTCTTTTTCAGCATGATTATATACATCTCCAACCTTTCCTGCCCCTTTCCTTTTTACTGCCATTCACCATCACAGAGCTCTAGTGCACTGCAAATTGAATGTGACAATGGTCTGTATGTGTTTGTGTACATACACAAAAATACAGTGGGTAGAATATATGTATCTATAGATCTGTATTCCTTAAAATGATAATGAAGAATTCCATTGTTTGCCCAATTCTTGCTGTAACTGATTGCTTTTCTCACTGTCTTCTGGATGATCAGGTGACTAACACAGAAAGGTAAAAATATTTGGGATGACAGATGATTTTCTGCAAGGGACAGGAATCAGCTAACCTGGTTTCTGATTGTTCAATCTGGATGTTTGGGTAGGTAAAACCTTACAGAGCAAAAACTACTGGCTGCAAAAATTTCTTTTTCTTTCTTCTGCCCCTTTTTATTTTTCTCCCCTTAAGTTCAGGATACACTTTACCCACTTTGCTTTCCCCTTTGCTACAACCTCTGGCTCTATGAGAACATTCCCAGTGTGGGCAATGAAGCAATTTTTACACTAAATTTAGGGCCAAACCAGGTAAACCTCTTTAGCTGAAAACAAAACATGCATCAGATACACCACAGGTTTGAATTCTAAATTTGACATAACTCTTGATTCCTAACTCCTGTCCTTATATTCCAACACTCCTGATTGGGATGCTATTTATGCTCACACGTCTGGAAATGGAGCAGATCAATAACAGACCAACTTGATACAATAATATACATGATAAATGATATAATAAGCATGATAGTTAGTTATAAAAGAAGTAGTAAACTACTACAAGGTATATAAACCTCAGCTGTAAAACAAGAACTGTATGTGAAGGCAATAAAAATCCAGATGTTGTTCTGGTTCTGTCTCTCTCTCATTTCATCCCAAAGTCCTCTGTAACCTTGAAGCAGCTCGCTGAGATTTTTGTTTGCCATATTTAGAAAAGCAATGGAAAAGGCCTTGGGAAGCACAGAACTGGAGTGCTGCTCCTGTCCCTGCTAAGCTGTACTGACACTGGAGACAAGGGCTGTAATTAGCAGAATGACCCACTGCACCAAGGCAGAGGATCAGCCATCTGAAGTAGCTCAGGGCCACACTCTGAGATCCATGCCCTCCTCCTCTTCCTTGATACACTGCCCACAGACAGAGCCTCTCACATCACATAACCCCAAACCAGTATCTTTGCTGAAGCCCTGGAAGGATCACACAGGGTGAGAGTTGTTTGCCTGCCTACACTGTGGCTATTTTTGCTCTTTGTCTTAGTGGCAAAAATATGGGGATTGAAAACTTCTTACTGGGTTTTGGAATTGAGAAAGAAATTATCCATCAAACCAGCATGTTGGTATTTACAGGAGTAGTGACAGGACAAGGGGGAATAGCTTCAGACTGAAAGAGAACAAGTTTAGATGAGATAGATGGAAGAAATTCTTCTCTGTGAGGTGCTGAGGCACTGGCACAGGTTGCCCAGAGAAGCTGTGGCTGCTCCATCCCTGGGAGTGTTCCAGGTCAGGTTGGATGGGGCTTGGAGCAACCTGAGCTGGTGGGAGGGCTCCTGCCCATGGCAGGGGGGTGGAACAAGGGTGTCTTTAAGCTCCTTCCCACCCAAACCATTCTATGATTCTATGAAACCACTGTCAGGAACACTAGAGACACAATTCCACTCTCCCCCCTATGACCTCCCTATGCAAAGCTTATCTGTTTGTATCTTAAGTTTCTGTTAGTGATGAGGCTGATGCTGTTTGCTGGTTGACTTTGCAACACCTTTTGAACCTTTGGACCAACTACCCCTCAGCAGAGGGAAGAGGAAAGGCAGACTGGAAACTCCCTACCATGTGGGGGCAACTGGGTGAAACCCCACTCAGAGCTGGGGGCAGAAATCAGTGGCTTAGACACACACTAATACAACCTGACATTCTGATCTCCTTACTTGCAGCACCCAAGGGCTCAGAGGAACTAAAGAATGAACTTCCCATCACCTCACAGATGCCTTGAGCATCAGGAGGAGCATGTCCTGCCAAAGCAGATGGACTCTCAGTATCAGGACAAGCAAAATTCCCTTCTGGTATTAAAATATGCTGTTCCTGTCCAGTTTATACCAATATCTTGCTTTCTGGTGCCTGGACCTTCCCATCTGCCACATTTACTATCTCACTGCAGAGGGTTTACATAGTGTAGAGCCCCAAGCACTCACTGTCCCCAAACAGCCTCACTCAGTGCCTGAAAACACCCAAACCACACACTTATTTAATCTCACCTTCCAGAGAAACAACTAACGTGGGAGGGGAAACAGCAAGAATGCAAATTCTCTCTCCTGTCAGGTTTCCCAGTTAGGCTTAAATGCTCCAAAATCCCCTCAGCTCCCTCCTGCAGGGAGAGCACCTTGTTATCCTCCTGGCCCACTCCTCTCAGGGAGTGAGAGGTCCTTCCACACAGACAGATGGAGAACACTGGCACAGGAGACATCCATGTCTCTGCATTAATTATGTCAGGGCAGGATTCCCAGATGACAGC
>NW_008675218.1:58477-74193 GCF_000695815.1 Acanthisitta chloris
CCCTTGGCTAGAAAAGATTTGCCACCACTAACCCTATTCTGGATTGAATTAACTCTTTCTCTTCTTCCTTTTCACTGTCAGCTCTGTTACCACATCCTCCCTATGATGTTTCTGAGATCAAGACTATTAGCAAAGCATCTTCATGTTCTGCTTTTGGTTCATGCTATCTGTTTTCCACCCTTAAATTCTTGATTTCTGCATTTCCATTACATTTTCTAAGCCATTTGTTAAACTTCCCAGGGAAACAGCAGAGCATGGACATGCACTCAGGCACCTCAGCTGGGAGTAGCAAGAGAGAGCTCCAAAACACAACAGGAGTTTGCAATTTTAAACTCTGCATGCTGCAAAGGGATCATGTGCACAAGCAATTCCCAGTTTTTCCTAACAGTTCATTAGGCTAACAGAAGTTATTGCCTCTCCCTCCACACCTGCTCATGCCCTGTGTACCTCATATCACTCAGCCCATGCAAAGATTTATGTGTGTGCTTAACTTGAGGCATATGAACAGGCTCATTAGCATTAATAATGATGATCACTGCACAGTCAATATCAGAAGCAAATCAGAGGCATTTTTCCCATAGTTACAATCAGGTAGGTCACACATTTCCATCTCTCTGTAGCTCCTATCAAACATCACCCAGAGCTCTCACTCCAAGAAGACTCTGATTTGAAAGGTGTTCAGTAAATAATGAGTGTGGTAGGTATACATATGTCAGGCAGAGTTTCACCTCCCTGCAGAGGAGGATGATATGGAGTCACTGGACTATGAAACATCCCTCATTCATTTCTGTGGCATGAGCTGAGAGTCACCCAGAGGTCAGAAGAGATCAGCCACAGGCTGCTACCAGTTGCCTCTCTGGGCTATGTTCCAGCCCACTAAATATTTCTCTCCACCACAAGTAGGTTTGGCCACATTTTACTGCCTGCACATTTAAATCTTGACTTTTTGCACCTAACATAGCAATAATTACTCAACCTTGCAGTGTTTTTTCCAACACTTGACCTCCCTTCTTTGGGCTGACTGAGCTGGAGCATCCCCCTCACTCTGAACTAGGTGGAACAGAGAAGACAGTGAGTACCACCAGAGCAGAAATACAAAGCAGGACCATCAGAGCAGTACCAGAAACCTCTTTCCTCCTACTTTAATGCCAGGAAGGTATTTGGTTGCCACAGGCATCTCCCAAAGCACATTTGCTAAGAGAGACATACAGGGATTTCTCACCTGATTTCCCCACAGGATCAGGACAGTTCAATTTTTCCCAGTGGCAAGAGCAAAGATCAGTAGGTGATTTGCTGAAATTTAAGGTAGGAGAGACTCAGAGCCTTCCTGCCAAATGTGTGTTTCTCTCCCTAATAAAAGGTTATTGTAAGAAGTCGACTAAAAAATGTATTTGTGTTTAACAATTAAACGTAATTGGCAAGTGCTAATGGCTCTGTGATCGCAAAACTGGGGGGAGAAGCAAAGAGGAATAAACTAGTTTGAAGGGACTTTATCTAATTTCATTTTAATTAGATCCTTTTTCTAACTGAGTTTCTAATTTTTCAATTAGCAATTAGCAGCTGCAACTCATTCTGAGCGTCACGAGGTGCCAGAGACACTAATTACACCACAGGAGTAGGAGGCTGAAAATGAGAAATAAAATTATCCATGAATGTTATTAGAAGAAAGGAATGATTACATTCTGTAATAATATACTGATGTGAGCCTAATTAGATTGAAGGATTGGGGGGAAAATAGGAGATTTAAAAATGGATTCTACTTAGAAGCTTATAGGTCACCTTTTTGTCATTAATAATGATTAGGTATATTGCTTGGAACAAAGCCAGTTGGGGAGTGATGATGTGTCTCTGCCAGTCACCTAGCAAAGCTCCCAGTGATGCAAAGAGGTAGGGACAGGACCTTGCTGGAGAGCTCCAGATCTTCCTGAATACAATAAGCTCACCATGTCCCAATGGAATCCTGGGCTGCATCCACAGGAGTGTGGGCAGCAGGGCAAAGAGGTGATTCTTCCCCTCTGCTCTGCTCTAGTGAGACCCACCTGGAATACTGCACACAGTTCTGGTGCCCTCACCAGAGGGAAAAAAAGAAGGACATGGAACTGTTGGAGCAAGTCCAGAGGAGGCCACCAAGGTGCTAAGAGCACTGGAGCATCTCCCTGTGAGGACAGGCTGAGGGAGTTGGGGCTGCTCAGCCTGGAGAAGAGAAGGTTGTGTGGAGACCTCAGAGCAACTTTTCACTCTCTGAAGGGCCTACAAGGAACTGGAGAGGGACTCTGTGTTAGGAACTGCAGTGATAGGACAAGGGGTAATGGGTTCAGACTGAAGGAAGAGAAGTTTAGATTGGATATTAAGAAAAAGTATTTTTCTGTAAGAATGGTGAGACACTGGCACAGGTTGCCCAGGGAGGCTGTGGCTGCCCCAACCCTGGTGGTGTTCAATCCAGGCTGGATGAGCCTTGAGCAACCTGATCTAGTGAGGAGATGTCCCTGCCCAGGGCAGGGGTTGGACTAAGATTATCTCTAAGATCCATTCCAACCCTTAAATTCTATGATTCTATGCTCTCCTAACATCCTTCTGCACCTTTATTCTGCCATCTCTAAACAGGCAAAGAACCTTGTTCTGAGGATGTTTTGATATCCAAAACTGAAAAGAAATACAAAAATTCACTTATTATTAAGCCTACAGCAGATCCCCACTTGCCTGTTAGCAAACCTCCACCCAGGCCCTGAGTTTCACTCAGGAAGAAGAAGAGTCTCTGGGGGAGAAAACATTTAATCACAGCAATGGGCACTGCAGGGAACCAAGTACAAACCTATAAAGAGCCACTTGATAGCAAAGAGGGAACAGGGCACTGAGTCCATTTATTTCCACTTTTAAAGCACACCAATTTTTCTTTATGAATCAATAATATCTTGCACTTCATTTAATAATGAGAGTGACCTCTCTCCTGCTCCAGTGTGCACAACCTGCCTTTTGGAATCACTTGGAGGGACCCCAGTAATAAATGATTACATCCAAATGTGGTTCTTAATAAAATTTATGAGCTCCCATTCATCCCATTCCCCTATTTGTCTTTATATATCTCACAGCATTTGCCACTAATTATATTCCTCTTTATAATCTTGGCCCCCCAGTTAAGGGATGTAATTGAGAGCTTCTGAAAAAATCATTCATTCCAAAGTGGACCAGAAGTGTTTTGTCACACTGTTCTCCCCCTCCCATCACTGCTTTTCCTCCAGCATCTCCAGTCCTAAGACTCTTCCTAGCTCATAGAAGATCCACTAATGGTGCTATAATAAGAGAGGAGAAAGAATAGTGGATTAAACTCAAATTTTTTCTCATTAGTTGATAGTAAAGGATGCACCCTAATTAAACTCAAATTTTTTTCCCATTAGTTGATAGTAAAGGATGCACCCTTAGGAGAGGACAGTGCTACAGGGAACCAGCCCAAGGTGCAGTAAAGCAGCTTTCTGCCTCCCCTTTAGCCTCCCCACTAACCTTTTGTGATGACTCCCTGCCAGGGTGAAAGATTAGTGCAGAATGACAACAGAAGTTGAGGGAGGAAAGGGAAAAAACAACTCCTTTCATTGAAAATTCAGCTGTTGTAGCATATGGTCCTGGTGAGCTGGAAATTCTCTTTGCAAGTGGCTCTGCTTTGTTGTGGTGTGACACCAGAGTTTGGTGATTTAGGGGCAGTTGAATAAATAAATCAGACATTTATTGCAGGGGAACAGAGGGAGAGAGGCAACAAAGGTAAATAAGGAAGTCTGAACTAGGCAGGGAGTTCAATCCTGCCAAACAATCTGGAGCTGCTCTGGCTGGAGAGGGAACTGGAGAATGAGGTGAGACACCTGCCTAGCTGCACAGCATCCTGCCCCTGCCACCAAGACTCTGCTCCAGCTGCCAAATCTGCAAAGCTGAAGTTGTTTCGCTGCTTCCAGAGTCATTTTGTCTCTCCCTCTTCTTGCTACCACACAGCTCCACTGTAAAGCTACCAGGGGCCAGGGAAAGGGAAGACAGTGGGGACAAGCAGGTTCTCCTACTTCTGAGCAGGGAAAGCTCAAGGATTTTTACTTGCTTTCCACAGAGAAGTTGCACTGCAAGCCCTGAGCCTGCTGTAATCAGTGCTATGGGCTTCACTGGGATTTCCTGACAGTAAAAGCTCTGCTCAATAAAAGCCAAAAAACATCCAATGTTGACTATCAGTCGTGGTCCAAAAGGGACCCTCTCCCACCCACCAGACAGAGCTGCACCAGTTCTCCCACACCATGGGTCTCATGAGCTCTGCCTACAGCTTGGTGAGAACATTTCTTCACTCCTGACAGCCTGTGAATTCCCACCAAGATCCAGCCAGGCTACTGGCAGAGGCATCAGACACAATCTGACCCATCCAGCCCCATCCTGCTCCACCACAGCTCTTCCCAACGTGGACTATCCCCATCATGTCCATGGACCTGATGGGGCTCTGCAACCACAGCCAAAGGATGGATCAAACCCTGATGCCCAACAAGTCTGTTCCATGGTTTCTTGAGCAGTGTCATGTATAAAACCAACCTATAAATTAATCTTGCATTTAGAAGCTGCTTAATAGTTCTGGTCCATCATCTCCTGCCAGAAAACTGCTGCATCTGCAGAGCTTAGGGGAGTAAAAAAGGAAATAAAAAGGAGGAATGTAGTAGTACTTGGAAGCACTGTGCTCCTGTTGGGAGCTGCAGAGGCAATATTTCCACGAGCACCACCATAAATTTGAAAGCCTAACTTTCAAAAAAACCTGTCAGTCACTCTAGGCACTTGGAACATTTTACTCCACGGTCATTTAAGACTTATTTTGAACAGGAAAAAAGTCCAGGTGTCAACTATAAAGGGTGAGACACTGGCACAGGTTGCCCAAGGAGGCTGTGGCTGCCCTGACCCTGGCAGTGTTCAAAGCAAAGTTGGATGAGGCATTGAGCATCCTGGTCTAGTGGGAGGTGTCCCTGCCCAGGGCAGGGGTTGGGACTAGATGATCTGTAAGGTCCATTCCAACCCCTAAAATTCTATGATTCTGTACAAAGTGAGGCTATTTCTTTCCCTGTTTAGATTTTATATCTCTACCAGGAGAGGGCTAACAACTCACCCAAAGTCCTTCTTACCTGTGGCCATCAGAACCTCTTGCCTAGTCACCTTTTCCTTTTGCTGCCTGAAATCCTTGTGGGTTTTGGCACCCGTGCCAAGAAAACTTGGGAGTTTATATTTATTCACAGGAGCATCACAAGGCCTAGCACATACAGAGCCAGTCCAGAAGACTATTTTAAGAAAAAATCATCACTTCAGATACAATTCAAATGGCCTCCAAATCTCCAGGAGGCTCCTCTTGTCACCCAGATAAAACATGTAAATAAACAGATGCTTGCCTGGTGGGTGCTTTGCAAAATAAACAAATGCTTTTAGAGAAATGCTCTTTGAAAGTTACTATTGCTGTGAATTCGGGTTCAGTCCAACCCATGGAAACCACCACAGTGTTCCCAATCCAGTGACATTCCAGACCCATCCTCAACATTTGCTCTCCTCCCAAGACATCACCCATCTGACAGCTCTGTACCTGTTTTTCTTCCCTGCAAATCTTTCAAAGAACCACACATTTCCAACAAATCTTTCCACCATCTCATTTGACACCAAACAAGCAGGAAAAAATATGGCCCAGCACAAGAAATATCACTGTAATGTTCCAATTTTCCACCATTTGACAGCAATCAAGGAGAGACTAATGACTTTCCTCTGTGACTAAATCATTTAGCGACCAAGGTATTCTGTCTCATTCTCATTAGAAAAAAAAAATATTCCAATAATCTCATTATCCCAATGTGAATAACAGTAAAAATACACCAAGACTAATGGCTCCTTCAGCACTGGGAGGGGGTGAGATCACTCAGGCAAAGGTTTATGGCTCCTGCCTCAGTGTGGTGGCACAGCATAGAGGTCTCACCTCCCCTCCCACCACAGCTCTGCTCCTCAGGCTTTGTTACACTCTCTCCCCACACTGAGGACTTTTATGTACTATTTTTAACTAACTTCAATAGAAAAAAGAATGTGTCATGGAGTGTTAAACTTTATGGAAATTCTCCTGGAGAATAACATCATTTCACGGTGCATTACTCTACAATGACCTGGTA
The DNA here is from genome assembly GCF_000695815.1 of Acanthisitta chloris. Classification (NCBI taxonomy): domain Eukaryota; kingdom Metazoa; phylum Chordata; class Aves; order Passeriformes; family Acanthisittidae; genus Acanthisitta; species Acanthisitta chloris. The sequence goes on from NW_008675218.1 coordinate 64,630, forward strand.
CTTGAACAATTAATTTTTAAGGTACAGCCTTTTTCTTCCTGTGCTGTATTTAGCTTTTTTTCTTAAACCATCAACAATACCAGGATTCCTTTACTTTCTCTTTATGATCCGAGGAGACAGTGAAAACCTCCCAGCACGTGCTGCATTTTCACAATTCATCATGCAGAATATTCTGTTTGAAAACAGAGTGAGGAAGGAGAAGCAAAATGCTCCAGGATTTACCTTAATTATTTCTACCTCATGAATCTATTGCCATTTCTCAGCCTACCTTATTTGCAGCTGAAAGTCTTCCAGAGCTTCCCAGAATATACTGAAGCCAAATCTTTTTCTCACATAGTAGCAATATGCTGCAAGGAGACACTTTTAGGTCTGGGAAATACAATCACAAATCGTCCCACTGGAGCTGGTGGCGACTAAGTGCTGCCTCAGCCCCAAAGAAGGAATTCATGGTGATCACCAAGAAATCATAGAATGAACTGGGTTGGCAAAGACCTCCAAGATCATCAAGTCCAACCCTACCGTGGTCACTAGATCATGGCACTAAGTGCCACATCCAGTCTCAGCTTGAAACCCTCCAGGGATGGGGAATCCACCACCTCCCTGGGCAGCACATTCCAATGCCTGAGCACTCTCTCCCTAAAAAAATCTTTTCCTCAGATCCAACCTAACCCTCCCCTGGCAGAGCTTGAGTCTGTGCCCTCTTGTCCTGCTGCTGGTTGCCTGGGAGCAGAGACCAACCCCCACCTGACTCCACCCTCCTGTCAGGGAGTTGCAGAGGGTGAGAAGGTCTCCCCTGAGCCTCCTCTTCTCCAGGCTGAACCCCCCCAGCTCCCTCAGCCTCTCCTCATGGCACTTGTGCTCCAGTCCCTTCTCCAGCCTCGTTGCTCTTCTCTGGACCTGCTCCAGCCCCTCAATGTCCCTCCTGAGCTGAGGGGCCCAGAGCTGAGCACAGGATTCAAGGTGTGGCCTCACCAGCACCGAGTCCAGGGGCAGAATCACCTCCTGGTCCTGCTGACCACACTGTTCCTGCTCCAGCCCACCATGCCATTGGCCTTCTTGGCCCCCTGAGCACACTGCTGGCTCCTGTTCAACTCCCTGTCTATCCAAGGAAATGTGAACCAGGATCATAGCTATGTTTTTTGAAGCATTAATGGCTCATACCTGCCAGATGCAGCACCCAAAGCAGGATTTGCTCCATACTCTCTGCTAAGAAACAGACCCTCCTGTGGTCATCTCCTGGGGTTTATATTCAGTCTTTCAGTGATCATCACACAGCTTTCTTAGTTTTGAAATCCATTCTCTCACCCACTAATCTTAGCAGACATCTGCCATCAAAGCCACTGTATTTCCCAAGATGCCAGCTGTGGCTTGACATGTGTAAACCTACTTTCCACCTAAGAAAATTGCCAGTTCTGACTTTTTTTTTTTTTGTTCCCTAGTAGTATGTTGACTTTATAATTTGAGCATGTCTGCAATTTCCATGGAACTGTGCAAAACAAGGATCAGCAAGTCATTAGAGCACGTCTCTTCCAACCCATATGCTTTCATGAGAATATTAATCAGGCTAAGAAATAACTCCCTTAATGTTAGACATTATTCTCTTCTGCTACACTAATCTAGTGGATTAAACTCTGCCATCTGCATATTAAAGTTAGATGTTTTGGTCTTTATTCCCTTCAGTGCCCACTTGCCATCTTTCCTTCGGAACAAATTAGCTCTGTGATGCATTTTAAAAGTTTGGGTAATCACTAATACACATTCTGGCCTAGAAGGCAAAAGTCTTCCAGGGTCAGAGCCTACATGAATAAAACTGGTTTTGCTGTTGCTTCTCCTAGAGCCACACACCAAAAAAAAAAAAAAAAAAACAGATTTGCCCTGTGCCAGCTGGAGCAGAAACAGGAACAACCCTGGACCTTGAGAGCTGTGCAGAGCCAAGGATATCCCTTGTCCCTAAGGGCTCTGCTCCTGTGGGAATGAGAAGAATTTTTCCAGGATGGAACCAGGGATATCCTCTGTCTCTAAGGACTCAGCTCCTATGAAGGATGAGATCTTTTCCAGAGCAGAGCCAAGGATAACTCCTGCCCCTAAGGACTCAGCTCCTGTGGGAATGAAAAGACTTTCTCCAGGTAAGAGCCAGGGATATCCCTGTCCATAAGGGTTATGCTCCTTTGGGAGCAAGAATAATTTTTCCAGGGTGGAACCAGGGGTATCCTCCATCCCTAAGGACTCTGCTCCTGTGAGGGAAGAGATATTTTCCAGGGCTGGGGAAGAGCTGAGTGGTTTTCAGCCTCTGAGAAGCTGCAACGAGGAGCAAGTCAGCAGAGGCTGAGAGCATCCGAGAGCATCACTGTCACTGCACAGACACCACTGTTAGCAGCAGTGACAGTCACACGGAGGAGATTAGAGTATCTGACACAGCTGTCGAGCTCCCTCCTTCCCCAGCAGGTCACCCTGAGCTGCAGAGTGATGTGGGCTCTGGCAGCTGTTTGCAGCAGGCGTTGCACTGTGAAATTTAAGGAGTCTGAGTGATGCATTAACCAGGACTTCTCAAGTCACTCACCCACGAGGCTGGAGGTGGAGCTGGAGTTCCTGAGGACACTTCCAACCATTCCTATGCTGGCAAAGTTCTGTCCAGGGATAAAGCAAGTCCCAAGAAACAAGAAGTGGTAAATATCCCATTACAAAGAGAGAGAGACAAGAGCCAGGAGAAAAAGTCCCTTTAAGCAACTTCATCTGTAAAATGAAGATGTTGTCTGTCACCCAAGGAACGTGTTAGTCTATGTAATTATTCTTAGGCTATTCCCTAGCTCCACCAGCCAAAACATTCACATCAAACTGGAACACAGAAAGCCTGTCAGTCACAAGTGATTTTTCAGTCTCAGTGAGTTTTGATGGAAAATGCAATTTACAAAAAAATCAACATTTTCCTTGCAAGACATCAATAAATGACACTTCTCTGAGATGCTCTGGTACCTTATAACTGCTGTAGCTTAGATCCCTTAAGCATTTTCCTCATCTTCTGGGATTTTGGCTAGAACACAATTTCCTGCCCTCCCTGGAGGGGAGACACAGGACAGAGTTCATGTGCAAGGGAATTGTTCCTATCCAAGAGACCTCCTGGCATGAGGAGTTGTAATTTGAATTAAACTGACTCTCTTTCTGTTCTAAAGCTGCTGAATTTCTCTTCCCCTCCACACTGGTTCTGCTTCAAAAAACTGGATGTTTGTACCTAAAAGACAACAAAACAAATCCCTGCCCATCGATCCCCTTGGATCTATTGGCATGATTTGTTTTTGTTTCATTGGGCAACTGTTGGGGATCAATACAGTCCCTTCCAATGCAATCACAGCTGTCCCCAAAGAGCCCTTAAGATCTCCCTGAAAATAAAGAGGATACAAACAGCTTTTATACAGAGCTCCTGCTCACAACAGACCAAACCACCTCTGTTTGAGTCCTTCAGGCTGACTGTGTCAATACACCAGGAGGGAATGATGTGCTGGTGATGACCACTGGTCTTCAAAGCCTTCATGGGCTTCTGTGACCACCAGTGCTCAGCTGGGGATGGCTGGAGAGGAGCAGAGCTCTTGGGCAAAGCTGGTGCTCAGAGCATTGCTGGGTAAATCCCTGCACTGGGACTCACAGTGGGTTTCCATCCTTGTGTCCTGGCTGGATTCCAGCACAGGCAATCACATCTACCCAGACATCCTCTCCATTGCCAGATAAATACCTACTCTACAGCCTTTCCTTACTCCAAGCTGTTTAACAGTGCTGCTGTGTCCTGTTAAACAGATGGTAAATCCTGTTTCAAACAAGGCTGATTTTCTTCCTCATAGGCACTGATGATGTACAGGTTGCAAAGTGCTTTAGTATCTATTGGGATAAAAGTGATTATATTTCTATCGATGATTTCAAGAAAGTAATTTACAGCTGCATCTTGGGAGCTTAAATTTCAAGTTTTTAAAGCCTTTCAAGTCCTGTGTATGTGAGCAAATTAATCTAAGATGTAACTAATGCTGTGCTGATTAGGAGTCCTACATGAACAGGTAACTGAAACATCTGAATGATCCTTCTCCTCAGTCATACCTTGAGCCACACACTCCTGGGAAAATTACCCCAACAACCAAAAAAAATTAGGCATAATCATGTGTACTTCCATGGCTAGTCTGAGTTGTTCCAGTAATTGCCACAGAGAGACTAATTTCTGTCTGCTCTAGACTTGGCCATAGTCCTTTACACAAGGGTATTGTTACTTTCCTCTGTGAATTCCAGAAGCTAAGGAAGTTGCCCAACAGCAGGAAAAAACACAAAGCAAACATTTTCAAAGCTTTAAGTAGAAAAAGCAGCTGCTCCAGGAATGGCTAAAGCTCATTTGTCCTCTTCAAGCCACTTTAAGTCCTGAATCCCATTGGCAGTTGTGTCATTTTTCACTCTCTCCCACCGTATGTTCCTGCTATACATAGAAATCCCATCGAGTTGCATCTTGACTCAGTGTGATGCATAATGATGAGGTGGTAGACAGGTTTATTTTGAAGGAAGCATCAGGTCATACTATTACTTTATGTCTAAGATGAGTTTTCTCTGCCTTGGAAAAGGAGATGAGAATTAAACTGCAGTTTACCAGCTCGTAAAGAAACAGTGGACAAATTACCCAACACTGCTCTGTGGCTTGGGGTTGTTAGTTAAAAGTGACAACCAGGACTAGAATTTGCACACAGACTCTGAATTTAAACAAAGTCCCCAGCATTAAATCTTCCCCTGTAAGTTTGCTTTTGTGTTTCTGACTCATTTTGTGCTGGGAATCGTTTAACCATCGACTTGAACTGCTAATACAGTTCCATGAAATGCAAAGGATAAATCAAAATTACTGAATCACTCCAACTCTGTCTGAGTAGTTGTTTATATGGCATTTTTCTCCTACTGCTTTTGCATGGCTACAGAGGCACCATCAAATTATGATATACTGTAGACATCTCCCTAACATCTTGGCAAAATGTTGCATATAAAACCCAAGCACTTTTAATTATTTTCTTAGTTATACAAAGCATAAAGACTAATGGAAATAAAAGACACTGGGAAAGGGCAGGTACAGTAATTCACCAGATGAATGATGAATAAATGGAAACTGCTGTAATTAAAATGAGAAGAGAAGCTCAGAAATCTCTTTGCCTCCATGCAGATGATCAGAATCTTCCCTTGAACAAGGTCTGAATTGAGGGAGGAGGAGGTGAAGGGGTGAATCCACCACCTCCCTGGGCAGCACGTTCCAATGCCTGAGCACTCTCTCCCTAAAAAAATCTCTTCCTCATATCCAATCTAACCCTCCCCTGGCAGAGCTTGAGTCTGTGCCCTTAAGGATCCACTGTTTGGTTAAAAAAAAACCATTCAAAATTATCTTGTTAGATAACAAGTAATGTGAATGTCTGTTAAGACCAAAAAAATACAGACTAAAAAAAAAAAAAAAACCAACCAGAACTGTAGAACAGTTGCAAAGGACAAAAACTTCCACTGGAACCAATTCTAATGAAGCTTCTCACCAGGCCTGACCCAGACATTGACTGAATTTACCACAGCAGCAGATTGTGCTGAAAGGAACAGAGATGTTTCCCAAGAGAAATAAGGAATATTTAGAAGCACCTAATACTACTCAGTCAGGAACTGTAACCTGGTTGGAGCTCTGCAGCGAGAGAAAACAGAAGAGAAGGTACAATGGAAGCCACAAACCAAAGACCTCTCTGTAACATCAAGTCTTTATGTTCATTAATCCCAAATTAGCACGTTAAAATAAAGCAGCAGTTGATTAATATCCCTAAGTAACACTTACAGCTGAGTGAGAACTTGATGCTAATATACTTATTACAGTGCATTAATAAAGAGACAGTCTCCCTTCAGCAGGGATGCTCTTGGAATTCAGCTCTCAAAAACAAACAGAAGCAAAGCAGAAACACATGGCAGAGAGGAATAAAGCTCTTTGCATCAGTGGCAGCAGGGAAAGCACAAAGGAACATTTCTTTGGGAGGAAAACATAAGCACTAGAAGAAAAGCAGTTGGGAGTTTCCCAGGGAAACAGTTCCCCATTTGGAGGACACCAGTTACTGCAGAAGTTGTACTGGGAGCTGTTCCATCTCTGGAGGTTTTCAAGCTGAGACTGGATGTGGCACTTAGTGCCATGGTCTAGTAACCACAGTAGGGTTGGACTTGATCAACTTGGAGGTCTTTTCCAACCCAGTTGATTCTAGGATTCTAAGTAAATCCCATGAATATCTGTTTGGAGTAGCCTGAGCACAAAAAAAAAAAAAAAAAAGGAAAACTCAAAGCAATGTGTCATCATTAATTTGGAATTTCTGCCTTTTCCTTCTTCTATAGATTTCACAATGCCAATACCCTCCGTGCAGGCATGTTGAACAAATTAAAGTGACAAAACTCAATATGGAAATTAAGATCATTAACATATTAACCAAACTGTCGATACTCGAAAAATTAGCACAAATCTGCCAAATAATCATCTCACTAACAACTTCAGGCCATGCCTTTTGTCAATTAGCACTGCAGCCCACCCTGCTGCCCCTTTGCCCACAGCCAGATGTCCTGAATGAATAAAGTGGTTCACTGTGGCAAAACACCATCTTGGCATCTTTGTGTGATGATTCCTTTGGTATTTTGTCGCTTTGTTTCCTTGTGAAAACTCTGTTCCTTAATTAGACTGACTTGACAATTAGTACAATAGTGAAATCTTGAATTTCAGCATTCCAAGTGCAGATCTGTAATTAGAGAACCCCAGAATGGTTGGGGTTGGAAGGGACCTTGAAGATCATCCCATTCCACTCCTCCTGTCATGGGCAGTGATTCCACCCTGTGAAGAGTTTTTGTTTCCCAAGTGTTATATTCTCCCTGGATATACTTCATTGCAATCATCACAGCCTGTTTTTTCTGGAAAGGGCTTTTCCACAGATTTTTGGCTGTCAAAGTTCAACATAATCAGCATTTTCAGATTAATTTTGTTCTCCCTGAATAATATCATTTCAACATTTCTGCCTAGGCTGTAGTTATCCAAACCAAACTTCCAGTAAGAAAATGTGGTTGTGTGCAAGAATTTGACAGTGATCCTAACAAAAGATGATCATTAATCATTTCCAATAACAATACCATAAACCCTTTTCTTGTAAAACGTGTGCTAGCCAATTTGAAGCAACTTGTACCTTCTCAAGGCAAACAGAAGGATCACCATGTGCTTCTCTATCAATTTACTTGTTTATTTGGGAGATGGTTTTCCAAGTGGGGCAATAACTTATTCATTACAACTGCACAAACACTGATTTAGCATTTGCATGCCCAGCTCCTGACCTAGACGTGTTTGTCTTTACTTTTATGGCTGAGCTATAAAAGCTTGGAAAATAGGGGTTTGACTGGAGACTGACAAGGCACAGCAGTGAGGATGGCACAGCACTAAGTACATATTCTTTATCACTGACATTTCCTCCAGTGACACAAGGTCATGCGAGCGACGAATGGCAAAGCAAAGCCATGAAAAATGGATATTAATGAAGTGGAGCTCTGAGTAATAATGCCATAAGCAACCTCTGATAACAAACACATTCTCCTAATAACATCTTCAATTATCTTCATTAATGTCTGTCCATGGCAAAATGTGCAATCCAGTCCTTCAGGAGCACAGACCCAGCAGATTTGGAACACACTTTTAACTGCTTCCTCCAAGCTTATTCAGGAAAGTGCTTATTGATGGATAGCTTAAACGATGATAATAAGCATTTATCATAATTTCTCAGCAGCATATGCCTTCCTCATGTCATCAAGAGCTTGAAATGTGAATGAGATTGCTTGCATTGCTCGAGAGATGTATGGGCTCTGAGAAGACAGCAAACACTGCCTGTCAAAGCCTGCAGCCCTGTTCCTGCTCAGCTGCCAAGGCTCCAGTGCTGGCAGCAGCAGCAGAGCACTCATGGCATGCAAAAGGAGGTTTCCCAAACTGGGGAACCTCAGAAGAATTGAGAGGTCCCACTAGGAACCCACAGTTGTGTGGCAGCAGCTGACCAGACCTGAGCAAGGCCAAGAGCAACAGCTTCCCCCATCGATAAAAGAAGCCCCTGCAGAGGACTAACAGCCTCAAGTTGCACCAGGGGAGGTTTAGATTGGATATTAGGGAAAATTTCCTCACCAAAAGGGTTGTCCAGCATTGGCACAGCTGCCCAGGGAAGTGGGAGAATCACCATCCCTGGAGGGACTTAAAAGACATGTGCATGTGGCACCTGAGGACATGGTTTAGGGGTGAGCTTGGCACTGATGGGTTACTGGTTGGACTCAGCGACCTCAAAGGTCTTTTCCAACCTTAATAATTCCATGATTCTTTCTTTAATGACATTTCCAGCTTTGCTAACTGTGGCCTTGGTCTATCAGCAGTGCTCTCCTCCCTGCCACACACGAGGGTTCAGTTCAGGTCCAGAAGTCTCTGGCAAATATTCAAATCACATCCCATCCCATCACTTCTCTTCCTTTTTCAGAACGAGCTCTGAGCTTCTCAAAGATGCCAGACAGCAGTTCTAGGAAATTAAATCCTTTATTCAGAATTTAGCTCAGCATGGCACTGACATCTTCCTCAAATTGGCTCTCAAGTTGTTGAGTCCTATTTTGGAAAAGAAAATTTCCAAGGAGAGGAGAGGTTATCAAGTTAGCAAACCCTGGTGAGGTTTGCCACAAAGAAGGGATAATTAGTGCTCTTTGTAAAAGCATCTTTTAGGCTGTGGCCATTAGTTCTGTTCAGAGAATGAAATTGAGACTAGAATTTCTGATAATACTTTGAGCCATTTACTGTGAGTGAAAGATCCTGAAGTACCAACACTATTCCCTTCTCAAGAACAGCTCTGGGCCATTTATGGCTCACTCAGGGTGATATTAAAGGCAGCACAAAACTAATTACTTTGTATATTTGCCAACATTGGTGTCAGTTCTAGGGTTTTGTTGGCTTGAACTTGAGGGTTAGGACATCTGGAGTGCAGGGAGATGACATGAGCAAAGCTTCCTAGGAAGTCCTTTACTGGCTATTTTCAAAGCTGCTTTTTTTTCATTGCTGCACATACTAACAATGAAGAATGATAACGTTTCGAAATTCAGTCAAAAATTGCCTAAAATCAAGTTCAAGTACGAAGGGAAGAAAACTGTGCAAGCACTTTCTCTCCTCGTGGACCTTGCTGAAATCCTGGGTAATGGGAAGGAAAAACTGAAAGAGATTTTCCTGTCACCGCTGAAGCTTCGCCTGGATATTTTGATAGTAATTTAAAATTTAATAAAGTCATCATCTGTAAATTTGCTCTCCTCTCCTTTGAATTGGAAAACATTTAGTCTCAAGCCCTGCAGCCCTCCCTGTGATCATACAGAGATGTTAATGAGGTTATGTCTCAATCTAGTCCTCCCTGGTGCAAACAGAGTGAGTGAGTCTTTTCAACTCAGGAACCTCATTTATCTTCTGGAAGTTATTCTGTTGTTATCATTGCTGCTGCTATGGGCAGGGACAGCTGGGAGAGAAGGTGGAGAGGAGAAGGAAAGTTGAAG
>NW_008675218.1:74213-77693 GCF_000695815.1 Acanthisitta chloris
GATGATCGTTCTGCTCTGGTACAACTTCACCTTGAGTCCCAGGGGCAGTTTTGGATGCCAGAAAGTTACAAAGCTGTTAGTGTCCAAAGGACATGAGGATGGTGAAGGATTTGGAGGGGCCAAGGAGCAGCTGAAGCCACTTGGTTTGTTCAGCCTGGAGAAGGGGAGACTAAGGACAGACTTCATCAGGGTCTGCAGCACCAATCTCTGCTCTCTGTGACAACTTCACCTTGAGTCCCAGGGGCAGTTTTGGATGCCAGAAAGTTACAAAGCTGTTAGTGTCCAAAGGACATGAGGATGGTGAAGGATTTGGAGGGGCCAAGGAGCAGCTGAAGCCACTTGGTTTGTTCAGCCTGGAGAAGGGGAGACTAAGGACAGACTTCATCAGGGTCTGCAGCACCAATCTCTGCTCTCTGTGACCAGTGACAGGACACAGGGAATGGCTGGAGCTGTGTCAGGGGAGGGTTAGATTGGATATTAGGCAAAGGTTCTTCCCCCAGAGGTGTTTGGGCACTGAACAGCTCCCCAGGGCAGTGGACACAGCCCCAAACCTGACAGAGCTCTAGGAGTGTTTGGACAACACTCTCAGGTGGATTTTGGGGTGTCCTGTGCAGGGTCAGGAGTTGGACTTGAAGATCCTTGTGGGTCCCTTCCAGCTCAGGAGAATCTGTGATTCTATGAGACAGAAATAGTACCTTCATGGCAAGGAAGTTCTTAGAAGAGTTTCATTAAAGTTTACCCTCATGCTGAGCCTCCAGTTATTACTATCCATAAATGAGGACATTAAGGAGAGTAAAGGTGGAAAATAACAGTCTGGGCACTAAATAAATAGAAAGTTTTATCAGTGGAGGGGGTAAACCCTACACTTAGGCCAGATCAGAGGAAAATGTGAGGAATTAGCACAGTAATCATAGATTTAAGGGATCAGGATTTAAGGACCTAGCTGTAGTAGTGGAGATAGAAGGAAAACTAAGCACTTTCTAATAGTACAACATAATACAAAGGTATTTAAACCATATTTATGAGTATAATAATCATTTACACCTTTCACCTCAGTACAACATAATACAAAGGGATTTAGACCATATTTATGTGTATAATAATCATTTACACCTTTCACCTTTTAACTCAGACTCCCTGCTGATCTAAAATCCCCAGCTCAGCAGGTCTCAAGAGTCAGAAGGTGTTGCAGACACCCTGAGCAGAACAAGAAACACAGCAGACTGAGGCTGCTCAGCTCCACAGACATTCCCACACTTCCCAGATCCTTTCAGGAACTCTCAGTAAAGTTTCCCTGTCTGCAGTGTGAGGAACAAAACACTGACAATCTTGTGGAAAGCTCAACAAGTACCAGACACAATGAAGAAAGAATAAATGCTGACACTCACAGGGTTTGGGGCTTTGATTTGGGCTGGTTTTGAGAAAAATCTTCTTGGCATGTTAGGGATTACCTTCCCTTCCTTTTCATCAACTATCTTACAGAAGTTTTGGATGCAGGGAAACATTTTTTGCTGCTGGAATTTTACTTCTACAATGCACACAAGCCACAATGATGATGTGCAGGAGCTCAGCTCACTGCTGAACTGACAAGCCTTGAAACTAAAACCTTGTTAGCACAGCCATGCTACAAATCTGCCCAGAGTAGGCTCCAGAATAAGATCTTATCCTTGCCAGAGAGATGAAAAACAGCACAAGAGAAAGGAGCAGTTTTGTGGGTAGAAAAAGAACAGGCAAAATATGTAACTCCATGGGGCTGCTGCAGTGAGTTATCCACGTGCCTCTAATGCTCCCTGAGATGCAGCTTTTAAACTTGAGCAGATTCAACCTCTGCTGAAATGTTTGCCTAGGAAGAAAAGAAATGGTAGGAGGGTTTTATGGGGTGTGACACTCCAGTCCAGCACACATAGCTCCATATCCATATCCCCCATGGTGCAGCAAACAGGTACAGGCACACTTGGGGTGTCCATGCAGGAGGAACAGGGATATCAGAAATATGTAGGTTTGCCCAAAATGTGTCCCAGCAGAAGCAGGATTAGCTCCCTGAGCTGCCTTCAGCCCCTCAGTGCAGTTTAGAGGGATGACAGAGAGCAGCAGGAGCAGCTCACAGGGACTCAGAGCCTGTAGGAAAAGGAGGACCAATTTCTAGGGGATAACTTTGCTTTGGGGGATGGAAATCTGCTCTGGCTGTGATAAAAGCCACATGAACCCTGCCAGCCCTGCAGCCTGGGCAGCTGTCAACCCCCTCTGCAGCTCTCCAAAGGGGCATTTCTCCACCTGCTGTGGACCAGGAGGGTCCAAGGGCTCAGGGCTGGATGGCAGCTCCCTAAACCTTTCCTGGCTTTACAAAAGCATTTCCACAGAATAAGGAACAAAAGGATTAGGAAAAGGTGTGAATAATGCACTTCTACCCCTGTCTGTCCCTGCTTGCTGTAACAGATTGGTAAAATAACTTCATCCACCAGTTTATTAACAGCTTGCCCTCTCTTGTATCTCACCTCCATAATGAGATAGAGCAGATATGATGGATTACATTTTGCCTCCTGCTTCCATCCCGAATGAATTATCATTTCTCTCTCCTCCTGCTTTGGCTGCCTCCAGCCCATTAAGCGTTGGGAAGTGGGAGGGGGAGGGTGAAACTGTGATGTAAAAGGTAAAGGTCCCTCTGAGAAAGCAGTTTTAATTTTCAGGCTGGAAGAGATGAAATTAAAAGAGAATGAGGAGATTCTCTTGCTTCTATTTCAGCTGGCAATACCTGAACCCAAACAGAACAATCCTATTGCAGGAGGGTCTGAGTGTGCAGCTCTCACTAGCAAAGTGCTCGTTGAGAGCTCAGAGCCCAGATAGAGTCAATCACCTCGAGCCAGGTTGGGTTTTTTTTTTTTCTTCCCTGTCCAAAATACCTTATTCTGCAGCTCTGCCCCAACAAAAGCCCTGAGAGAGTGAAATATTCCCAGAGCCATAACTCTTGCCCTGCTCTGACAAGGAGTCCTTTAGCCCATCTCTCTTCCCAAGAGCGTAGGAGTTTTACTCACACATCAGAACAGATCATCTCCAATGTAACACACACTTTTGTGCATCTGAATAACAGAAATCAAGAGGGGGTTTTTCAAGCATATTGAAGGCTTCAACTGTTTGAGGAAAAAAAAAAAAAAAATCAAGATGCTTTAAGATTACAGGGGGATCACAATGCCATTAAATACCTGCACATTTCTTTGCACAGAAAGAAGCTACTGCCTGACCCCAATCATTAGCTCATCAGTGCTGATGTTTTAAGGAAATAACACTCAGTTCTTGCCATGGCTACAGCTTAAAACCAGCTTGAAAATAGTTCAGGATGCTCACACAAAGGCCAGGCTGGAATTCAAGGCATTTTGTATGTCCCTTTTATACAGCAGCTGTTGGTTTGAAATCTCCCAGAAGCATCACCAAACAGAAGGAAGAGTTGCACATCCCAGCTCAGAGCAGTTTGTTGTGTTGTTC
>NW_008675218.1:77721-98513 GCF_000695815.1 Acanthisitta chloris
ACATGACAACTGCCTTTTTTGCTTTAAAGTCAATTTAACACTATGAAAATTCATGAAGCCAAAATTAAGACACTTCATGCAGTTTCAGCACTGACCTCTGCTTTTTCCTTCTCTTTGCCATGAATTTGTTACAAGTTCTACTGCCACGAGCTGACTGTTCCCTACAATCAGAAAGAGAAATCTTCAGAGAGCTCATTGTATCTTGTAGCAGCAAAAATCTTTCACCCATCAGCACTGCAGCCTTAGGAGCTCACTGATATTTTCTCCTCACACACTCTGTCCCTATAGGCTTGGTTTTAAAGTGTGTTTTAATGTGAACAACAGGTCTGGCCACCAAGTATTGGAAATTAATATCTGGTGATGGTTTCTCGATGGTAACTGTGTTTAAATAGGCAAATTAAGCCATAAAACAGTTTTAGCTTTAGACAAACTTGATGAGTTGCTCACTACAAGCAAGTTGAAAAGAAGAGAAGAGGCTGAGCTGACCCAGCAGCTTATCAGACACCTTTAATTTCCACCTTCAGAATTTCATGCTGTGGTGAGAATATGAAAGATATTGATTTTGCTCATACCTACAGTGCAGGACAAGATCTAAATTTGATTTTCAGTTACCCTGTGTTCGATGCAGTAAAGACAAATCAAAACCAACAGCAAAGGTTGCACGAGTGGCAGGTAAACTTCTCCCAGCCTGGCCCTGACACTGGCTGACCCAGTGCTGTAAGGACCTTCCAGGCCCTCAGCCATGCAGTGCTGGAGGAACAGGTTTTGTGCTCACTCCCAAAGCTCTCACAAGCAAGAGAAACACATCCTGAAAAAGTGGCATCACCTCTTTTTGGGGAGAGGTTTTGATTCCCAGGCTATAACCTGAGCTCTGTCCCTTCTGCTGTTCAGGCCAGTTATCAAGGGCTCTATTAGAGTGTTCAAAGGAGGTTACAGAGATGGTGAAGCATCCAGAGGGGCCATACAAGGGGTGGCTGAAGGTGTTTGGGCTGTTCAGCCTGGAGAAGAAGAGCCTGAGGTCAGACCTCATTGGCATCTGCAGCTTCCTCATGCTGGGCAGCTCTGATCCCTGTTCTCTGCAACCAGTGACAGGACCCAGGGAATGGCTGGAGCTGTGTCAGGGGAGGGTTAGGCTGGATATTAGGCAAAGATTCTTCCCCCAGAGGTGTTTGGGCACTGAACAGCTCCCCAGGGCAGTGGGCACAGCCCTAAACCTGACAGAGCTCAAGAAGCATTTGGAGAGGGCACACAGTGGGATTTTGTGGCTGTCCTGTGCAAAGCAGGAGAGTTGGACTGGATCCTTGTGGAACTCTTCAGGTCAGGTTATTCCATGATTTTATGACCCTGCTGGCACAATGCTGTTTTCCTGCCAAGCCCACCATGCCCTCAGCCATGCTGTCCTCTCCCATGGGCCACAGTGCCATCACCACCTCACCCCAAACACTCTGCTCACCCATCCCAGCCATCTCTTGCCTCCTAAGCTGCCAGGACCCAGCCCAGGTGCTGCTCTTCACCAATGCCAAACTCCCCTCTGCCAGAAATCAAATGATTTCCAATGTCACGAACTCAGCTTTGTAGCTGAGGCTTTGGCTTACAAGGATTAAAGCTTAAAGACTCAGATCCTATGTTCTGTGTCTAATAATCCTATAATAATACCTCCCCGAGACTCAGAAGAGGAGAGAAAATAAAGGGGTGAAAACAAAAAAAAAAGAAAAAAAAAAAGAGGGGAAAAAAATAGATTTTCATTGTGAGTTCCTGAAAAACATGGGTGGGCTGGAAAAGTCTGCTCCAAACTCACCCCCATGAGCAGATCATGGGATGAAACAGGAGCGGAGGAAGTCTGAAAAGACAAGGAACCGACTTTGACAGATGGATGTAAATGTGCCTTTCAGTGCAGGAGAACAGTTGATTCTAAGGCATGAAATCAAATTAGTGCATCTGCAGCTGCCTATGTGTCATCCAGCTTCATATTTTACACACTAAAGACATTTTTTAACCTCATGTTAGCTACACTTGCTTTTTTTTTTCAATATTACACTCCAGGATTTGCAAAATGGTATTGGCAGGTATTAAAATGAAAGCTGAAGCATTGGTGCAATCTGTCTCGTTTGCCATTGTAACATGACAGAAATCTTTCTTGGACTCATTCACTAGCAGGTACAAGACTTGGAAGAAATCAAATCCCAGCCTCAACTTCATCAAGGAATGCAAAACTCTTCAAAAACTGAAAGCCAATAGTATGATTCTGCATTTCATAGAATCCCAGAATGATCTGGCTTGGAAGAGACCTCAAAGATCATATTGTTCCAACTCCCAACCCCATTTCTTGATGCAATTGAGGTTAATTGGTTCTCCAACTCTCTTACACAACCCCCTCAAGTTCTCATCCCCTAACCACACTCTCCCAGAAGTTCCCACCACCAGGCCTAGCAGAGCTGGCACTGGGATATGTTCCCTGAGGATGGGAAAGAGCTTAGTGACAGACCTGAAGGAAAACAGGTAATTTTAACAAAGGTGTTGGAATGGTTCAGGACATGTTTGACAGGAAGATGTCTTGACTCTAGACCCCACAGCAGCCTGCAGCTTCCCCGTGAGGTCAAGTAGGACAGCACTGACCTCTGCTCTCTGTGAGCAGTGACAGGACCTGAGGGAGCAGCTGGAGCTGTGTCAGAGGAGGGTTAGGTTGGATATCAGGACAAGGTTCATCCCCCAGAGGTGTTTGGGCACTGGAACAGGGTTAGGTTGGATATCAGGACAAGGTTCTTCCCCCAGAGGTGTTTGGGCACTGGAATATCTCCCCAGGGCAGTGCTCACAGCCCCAAACCCAACAGAGCTCAAGGAACATTTGGACAACACTCTGAGATGCATGGTGGGATTTTGGGGGATCCTGTGCAGGGCCAAGAGTTGGACTGAGCTGGCTGAGTTGATGAACTCCCTCATTTGGATTCCAGTGTGGCTGCAGGACCAGAGCAGGATCATGTGTCCACACACTTATAAAAACCATTTTCCTACTTAAAGGCCAATGGAAGTTATTAGCTGCCTATATATAATGCAACCATATGGAATTTAAATGCTAAATAATTTTTAAATGAACATTTTAAAAAAAATCAAACTCTTTGAAGTCTCAAAAACTTCCAAGCTCAGAGTTCTAACTTAAAAGCTGCTTGAAATTCTCAAAGTTAGGAACAATGCAGACAGCACAGATGACTCAAAATTTGTTGCTTGATTTTCATCAATAACATTATGGTATTATCCCTCAGCTTTCCATGAGCAATGATTACATTACAGAATAGCTGCCCACAGCCCTCTGAATTGATCCAAATAAAAAGCTGAACTTGTACAGCTTTTATAACCAATTCCTGAGGGTTTGGTCAAAATCACTACAGGATAAAATTAAGCAGAGATTGATTTATGTCGAAGGAACTGTAGTTGCAATGTTGGTGGATTGTATATCCTGCAAATGGGAATGGCTATTATTGCCTGAACACAAATCAGATTAATTGTAACAGAAATAGGAAGACAAGAGGGACAACTATTTTCCTGTTTTCTTTCCAGTGCAAACACCAACTAATCTGTGAGCCAAAATAAAAATAAAATAAAATACAAGCAGAGTGATTGTTTTCTTGGAACACAATGAGACAGCAAAACAAAGTGAGGGTTTCACAACTCCTAATGATTTGATTCCCAGCCTTGATGTTTCATTTGTCATCTCCTGTATAGCACAAAGTCAAGACTTAATATGTTACCAAGTGCAGGATTCTATCAAAGAAAAGGACTTGAGTGCTGGATCTTGTCCTGGAATGATTTTTTTTCATGCTTCCCTTAAAAACTAGAGCTGAGCCCTGCTGAGTGAGTCAGGAAAAGAAGAGCAAAGAGCTTTTGCTCCCTGCCAAGGAGGATTAATCTGCTACTTTGGCATTTTTCTGTCATTTCCTCTGCTAGAGAAGTGGGATAAAGTTTTCCAAAACGTGCCCAGATCCCAGTAATATAACTGTGGGTGAACAAGAAGGTGCAGGGGAAGATCTGTTATGTGCAGGATGCTCTGAGATGTCAGACAGTACATCAATTACAGCCCCTGACTCAGGACAGAAGGTGTGAGCTTTGGGGGAGGCTTTGTGTACTCTCCTAACCTATAAAGGCTTCTGAACAGGCAAAATAAAACCCCAAGAAGAAAAGTCAATAAAGCTTGTATGAGCTGCAGGTGGTTGGATACAAGTTCTGCATCCTAACCCACCCTGAAGAATCAAGGCCCATCTTGTTGTTTGTTTTTTACTGTAGGGCAAATCCCACTTGGGCACTAAGAACCCTCAATGCAAAACACTTTACTACTGCAAAGACTCCACGACTGAAATAATTTCCCTGCTATGTTTCCCCTGTGAACTGCTGGAGCTTCAGGAGTGGTTTTGCTCGAGCACCAGTAAAAAAATGGAGTAGGAAACATCTGCATTAAGACGTGATCCACACGCAGCTCTTTTCATGTAGATCTTTCTTTTCTGACTCAGCAATACTCACTGATGAATAAATCCTGCTGGCAAAACACCTCTCCAGCCTTTAGCCTACTGCAGCACTGGGTTCTTTCCCCCCATTCCACCCCACTTGTCTTTGCCTGGCAAACCTAGTGATGTCTCTGTCATGTCACCATCTCAAATCTCCTGTTCTTACACGTGTGTTACATCTGTGGCTCCTGCTGTGGTTGCACCCTGAAAGCAAAGTGCCAAACAATGCAAGGAGAAGAAGGAAATCAAAGCATTTTAGAAACCTTAAGCTTGGCAAAAGCTGTGTGTAATTTTGCTTAGGCTGCAAGTTGGCTTGGGAAAACAGTATCAAAGCAGCATCTTTTCCAATTGCTTGAGCTTTACTTTTTAAGTTTATTTTTACAGCTTATTGTAGATCCCAGACTGACAGCTCTGAAAACTCTATTTGTTCCATTTATGCAAGAATAAGAAGCAGCAACTCAGCCACAGCAGAAGCATCACTGGAAGGATTGTGAACCCACAATCCACCCCTGGGCTCACTACCTTGTCAATGTGCTTGTGAAAGCCTCAGCCAGAACTATAAATTGACAGGCCAGTAATGACCAATTGATGAAAATTTCACAACCAATCTGCTCACAGTCCATGAGGCTGCATACAGATGGAAACAGAATATAATAAACACTTGAGGCTCTTGGCAGACCAAGTCCTGCAAAAGCCACAGCTCTGGCTGTAAAAGCTTCTTTAATGCAAATCCACAATGCAGGGAGGTTTGTTCCCATTTGGGTTGATTTTACAGTGCTCTGACTTCATTCACCAGGAGCAAAGAGACCTTTGTTATATTCCTGGATATGAAGAAGATAAGGCTGGAAAACATATCACTGCTCTATGATCCTGTATTTGCTGTTGGACCATCCCCCTGTTTAGCAGCAGCTCCTACAGAACTATTTGAAATTCCTAGAGTTCTTAATTCATAGGCTGAAGCAGAAACCCCACTATTTCTACAGCAATCTTTTAAAATAAAAGCACTTCTACCTGTAAATCTGTTGGTGGAAGTGATTTCTGCAGGTTGGTCCCTGACAGCAGATAAGATGTTCTCATAACGCATCACTTCCTGATATCTGGATGCAAATTACAGGAGCTCTATTTCCTGAAATCAGCATTAAAAACTTGAAAATGCATTAGGTGGGAGAGTGAGCTTAGCTGTCAGTATAATATTTCTATTACAGCAGCTATCCAGTTGGAAAAAAACAGCTCATCCTCACAGGATCAAAATAAGCAGATAAGTTGGTTGCTGTGATTTGAGGAACTTTTGACACTTGCAATATTTGCATGTCATACAAAGTTTATTTGAAGAGAGCAATTAAAACTCTTTCTTCTATATGAATGAAGTCAGTTTTGTCCCTGTGCCATGAAAGGCTGTGAGCACTGCCTGGCCAAGCCACAGAGGTGCAACCTTAGGTTCCTAAACCACCTGGGCCTCTCCTCTCTGCTCCAATTTGCCATTGAGTCCCTAGACTTTGCCAGGAATCTTCATTCACCATTTCCCTGCCCTTTTCCCATGGTTGAAAACTCCCTTTCTGCTGAGCTGCTGACAATAAATCACCACCCCCCTCTACTCCCTGTGGGCGTCGTGACTCAGGCACAGCAAAGTGGGTTGAAAAACAATCAGAGAAGTTAAGATGGACCTTTTTTTGATCTGCTGCCATGTGATGTGTTGTCAGAGAAAGAATGCTCCTCCAAACATGTAAACACGTGGTGATAGTGATGAGCAAGGTTTTACTGCAGCCCTGTCTGTTCCTAAAACAAAGCTTCCACTTGGGTTTTACACACTCACACTCTGGAAAACCTCAGTTGCTGCTCTCAGGCTCAGGTATCAGCCCCAAACTGGCTCTGTCCCTTCAGATCAAAGAGCAGGACTAAGCACAGAGTGGATTCATTGCCCAAGTCACACTGGTGCAGCAGGTGAACTGCCAGGGCTATAGGTCAGAGGGAAAAGCAGCAACAGCACAGTGAAAATGAGGCAACATTTCCATCCACCCAGAGCATCCTGGAGAAATCCCAGCTAAAATCCTGTATCAGCCACTGCACTGCTGCTCCTGTTTGACTCCAACACAGTTCTGCTCTCTGCACCACTGCAAGCACAACTTGTTTCTGATTTCACCTCTATGATGCAGCAGATGATTGGCAGTTACTTAAGTTTTCAGGTCTGGGCAGTGTTTTAGGACACCACATGATGCCAGGAAGCATCTTCATTAGTTCTAATGACTATGGCAAGTAAGTTACAAATATAAACCCAGGTTTATTGTCCCAAGCACGTGAACTGCTCAGATCACCCCAAAACAGACAGATACAACACGTGTTAACCCACATGGGAATTGTGGGGGAGCTCACCATAGACATCAAGACACTGGCACAGGTTGCTCAGGGAGGTTGTGGATGCCCCAACCATGAGAATGTTGCATTCCAGGTTGGATAAAGCCTTGAGCAACCTGCTCTGCTGGGAGGTGTCCCTGCCCAGGGCAGGGGTTGGGGCTGGATGATCTCTAAGGTCCATTTTAACCCCTTAACATACCATCAAACTATGATACTATGCAAGATCACAGAATAATCAGCAGGGACTCTTTAGGATCATCTAGTCCAACTCCTGCTCCTGGCCCAGGACATCCCTAAGAATCACATCCTGTGCCTGAGAGCATTGTCCAAAAACACACTATGCAAGATTACAGAATAATCAGAAAGGACCCTTGAGGATCATCTAGTCCAACTCCTGGCCCTGCACAGGACATCCCTAAGAATCACATCCTGTGCCTGAGAGCATTGTCCAAAAACTCCTTGAGCTCTGCCAGGCTCAGACCTAAATTATTTAGCATTTAAATTCCCTATAGCTGTGGTGCAACGTGGCTGCATTATATATGGGCAGCTAATAGCTAACCATTGGCCTTTAAGAAGGACAAGAGGGCACAGACTCACGCTCTGCCAGGGGAGGGTTAGGTTGGATCTTAGGAAGAGATTTTTTCTGGAGAGAGTGCTCAGGCATTGGAATGTGCTGCCCAGGGAGGTGGTGGATTCACCATCCCTGGAGGTTTTCAAGCTGAGACTGGATGTGGCACTTAGTGCCATGGGCTAGTGACCACAGTAGGGTTGGACTTGATGATCTCAGAGATCTTTTCCAACCTGGTTGATACTATGATTCTATGATAAGGTCACCCCTCAATCTCCCCTTCCCCAAGCTAAACACACCAAGTGCTCATTCACTCCTATGACTTCCAGATGCAGGAACCTGTTTATACACAGTTTTATCTGCTGCTTTTTTTTTTTTTTTGGGGTCAGTGGCTATGTAAAACAAGAAGAACCTGAGCCTTTAAGCTCGATTTCGAACTGCAATCCTCGATGGCAGCATTCAAACCCAAGGAAGATGCATCACCAGCTCTGAGCTGGTGGACAGCCCCCTCTAGTGCGGCCCTGGCCAGACACGCTCAGCACCCAAACCCTCTCCAACTCCATCTCTTCATCTCTTTCTCAAATAATTCCTGGGCAGCTATGCCCTTATTTATGGCTGTTGTCAGGAGAGGGGTAAAATTTAAGAGTTCATTCACAGGGCTGAGCGGCAGAGCCTGACTGCCAGACCTCTCACACTGCCTGAAAAATTAGATGAAGATCTTGACTGTCATTGTGTAGGCTTAAATCTCATTTGGAAAGACTGTAGAGAGAACTGTAAAGATTCTACCTAATCTCAGTAAACAAGTTTATATCCTTAATTTTCCAGCGCAGCTCTGTCAGACTAGACGTTCGACTCTGCAGCCCAAAGGGAGGTTAATCAAATAGGTTTAAAAATGTAAATAAAATGCTGCAGTGAATAATATTTGTAGATAGACTGAGCCAAATGTTATCGAGTGAAAGGAATGACTTTGGGACCTAAAAGTATTGCTGTTATCAGATTACACTTTCATATTTTTCTAAAGCTGTGAGGTGGGAGGAGGGAGGTTGAGTCTCAATATATTTAACTCCTAAAAAAATCCACAGCATCTCTGCAACAGATTATCACCTGGATGGAAGGACTTGCTGAGGAAATAACCAGGTGTGGTTCAAATTTGTCAAGGATCTATCAGTTCTACCAATAAAGAGTAAATATATAGATAGATAAAGAGAGATAGATTTATTTATAGATAAATAAAATACCAAAATAATGAGGGAAATTGTGCCTTCCAGGGGCAAAGCACTGATCTTCCCAAGAGATCTCTCCACAAGACCTTTTCCCTGAGATCCTTCCCATATCCACCTAGTCAGGTCAAACATGCTCCTCACTTGCTGCACCCCAAAGTGACTCAGACTGTTGTCACCCCAATTTCTCTAAGACAGTCACCAGCAGAGACCTGTACTCCTCATCACAGGAGTGGTGGGTACACTCTGTGTCCTTCACAGCAGTAACTAAACCCTCACATCTTAATGTCAGTTGAGACATTCCCAAAATGAGATGGAGGTTCTATGTGCAAGTACAGCAGGGCAATGGCTCAGTGCTGTCAGCCCTTGGCTGTGTGGAGCAGGGACAAAAATCCATCCCAGACTTCTGCTCTTCACTTTGGGATCTGCTTTTCGTGATTCACAGTAGGGATGTAACAGCTGGTTCTCCTGCAACTAGTGAGAGATGCCTTAAGAGGGCTGTCTAACCAAAAAACTCGTCTGTGTGCTCCTAGCACAGCTAATGAAAAATGTTACCCCTCCCTGAAAACCTTTTCCTTCCACAGGGCTTTCTCAGAGACTCTCCAGCTGAGAAGAGCTGGTCCCAGGAGTGTTCTCCATCACTGTCCTCATCACAGCACACACTAAAACCTCCCTGTGAACTCAGACAGACTGTCCTTTTGATTTGTGAGGCTCACAGAAGGATCATGGCTTCAAGCTGCTGGGAAGGGGAGGATCAGCTTCTCATTTCTCCTCTTATTCTGTTGCTGGCAGAAAATGGTTTCTACTCCTCTGAGCCTCACATCCAATCCTTTCTCTTTTTTTTTTTTTTTGTTTTTTACCATTCTGCCCAGGAATAACTCTTAATTTCTTACAGACACCCAAGACCCCCGAGAGGTCATTGGGACAAATGACTTGTGCAATCACAGCTCTGTCACCTCCTCCCTATCTTTTCTCCTTAGTTTTATGGCACTTGCTGCCTGTTGTTTACATACTAAAACACAACTTCTCAGCAGCAAAACCTTAGTGCTCTGTTTAACAGCCTACAAGGCCCTGACCTGAGCCATGACTGCACTGAACTCACACCATCACAGGGATGAATCAGAGAATTGTGGAATCATTAAGGCTGGAAAAGACCTCTGAGATCATCAAGTCCAACCTTCAACTGAGTAGCACCACAGCCACTAAACCATATCATGAAGAGCCATGTCTACTCATTTTTTTTTGAACACTTCCAGGGATGGTGACTCTGCCACATCCCTGGGAGCCCATTCCAATGCTTAACCACTCTTTTAGTGAATTAATTTTTTCTCAGATCCAACCTGAACCTTCCATTCCAATGCCACTCTTTTAGTGAATTAATTTTTTCTCAGATCCAACCTGAACCTTCCTAAGCACAACTTGAGGCCATTTCTCCTTGTCCTGTCACTAGTTGCCTGGGATAAGCAGGTATTTCTTCACCTGAAATGGGTTTGGAATGCTGTGCCTTCCACCACATCCAATACTCCACACTGACCTTGCAGGGAACAACACAGAGCTTAGGAGCAAAGACAGAGAGGCAACTGACCCCTCAAATCCAGACAGGCCTGGTGTTATCCTCAAAGGAAGGTCTAAAAAACCCAGTGCCAGAGATCTCCCAGGGCTTGGAGTCGTGTGAGGACACAGATGCCAAATCTCCACTTTGAGAGTTGTCCCTCAGACTCAAGTCCCTGATATGGTGGGTTTTTTTCAAGCAGACCCACATTTGCTTTTTTTTTTTTTTGCCTGGAACATTCATCTTGTGGAAGATCCATTGGTTTCTACCTGTTCCAGAGGTCACAACAGTTGAGTTACAACTCATATGAGCTCTCCAAGTCAGTGAGGAAGGTGCTGTGTACCTTCTTCAGGGGTAAATATTGGGATTTGTTTGACACTTTGCCATAGGGAGCTGAAGAGGAATTCCCCTTCTGCTCCCATTTGTTTCAGGCACTTTTCTCTCATGTGGAAAATTACAGACTTCAGAGTCTATGTCCATAGATCAGAAGTCAAAAAAGGAGACAGAAATGGGTGATGGAGTACAAAGTAGGAAACACTGCCAAGACAGTAAAAGAAAAACTCCTTTTCTTCTTTCTTTTCTCTTTTTTTTTAACAGCTCTGTATAGTGCAAATGTGAAAAAAACCACCCACAGCAAGATGGGTTGAAGAACATTTGTCAATAAGAAAAAGAATAAAAGCAGGCACTAAAACAACAGAAATAATGACTCTGCTTTCCAGATTTTGATTCCAAAATGTCTGGTGCCTCAGGCAGTTATCTGAAAAACTCTTCTCCAGCACAGAACCTCAACTGTTTCGCCTCAAATAGTTGTAGTTAACAAATATTCCATGTGTGTGAGGGAGAGAGAGGCACTGACAGACAGCCTATAGCTATATGGAGAGATGGGACTGCCAAGAGGGAATAGAAACAAAAGCACAAGAAATATTAGAGCAATATATCTTCAGCTTGCAAAAACTATTTCCATTTGCTTTGTCTACTCCTCTTGTGTCTGAGGGAGCCACAGCCTTGAAGTGCACCTAAACCACTGCCCTGTGCAGGGAACCCCATGGAAATTGCCTTCTCCAGGAGAATTGTCCCATCATACCCAAAGTCACCATCCAACCTGCACAGTTTATCTGCTGGAGCACAAAATACAGTGAGATTCTTCTCAGTGCCCTTCACTGAATTGTGCTGGTCACTCTGTATCATCCATGAGAAATGAGAAGAAGTTACCATACTTCTGAGGGAAGGCACATCCAACTGGCACTACTGGGGTTTGACTGGGATTTTGGTAGTGCTAGGTGGATGGTTGGACTTCATCTTAAAGTTCTCTTCCAACCTTGATGACTCTGTGATTCTACACTGCAGCATTTTTTTTCCCCTCTCCTTGCTCATGGTTTTCCCACCTCCCTAAACCAAGGGCCCAGGTAAAGCTCCCAACTCCATCTGTGCATTTGAACTGTGCTGGTTTCAAAACCAGATCATCAATATTGAAAGGATAACAGTTTCCCAGCATGTTCCCAGATGTTCTTGCTTTCATTAGTGCCTTATTACTTAGAAAGTCAACGGTAAGTGATACATTAAATAGATCATCTACTCTGACACTCATCTCCATGCTGGTGTCTAGTGGGAGTATCCTGTGAGAAACAACTCCATTAATTCCTGCACAATTACTGAGATGAAATCAGGGTTTAAGAGCTGCCAGAATGCAACAAGTGAACATCCTCAGGCTGAACTGAGTCCCTCTACCCACACACAAGGTACAGGAGAGGCAGTGGTAGGTACAGCCCATGGCCCTAAGCAATACATCCCTTTATCAGGGCCAGGCAGTGGAGGATATGAGCACCACCACCTGGAGAAATCACTCTGTTGATGCTATATTTAATGCTCTAAATATTGGTCATCTGCCCACTTTCAAGCCATGGAGAAAATGACTATCAGCAGAAATGATATCTTAAAGCAAAGCTCAACTCCTTCCATGCTCAGAAATGTTCCTGCCTGCTTGTCCAGGAGGATCTCTGCTGCTGGGGAACATCAGAGCCTTCTGGAGGACATCAGTGATGCCTCATTAGCAGCTAATTTTCTTCCAGCATCCATGAACTCCTGTACCCCTCCAAGATCTCCTGAACAAGAACACACTGTGCAGTTCAGGCAGCTGAATAAGGGCTCATGTTCTCCTCATACCTCTGGGAGAAAAGCAACCTCACTTTTTTTTTTTCCCCAAGATATGACTCCAGAGAGCACAAATTGCATGCCCTGCTGGAAATATTCTAAATTCTCAGTTCTGTCTCTCCCACATAACCACAACACTTCCCACGGAAGTGTTTTGCCAATGGTGCCAGAGAGGAAAAACCCACGGGGAATGAGTCCTTGCCTGTAGCCACCTACATCTTTTGGGTAAGGAGATTTCTATCACTGTATCTCTCAGCTTGGATATTCACCCTAGCATTATTAAAGTATCAAACCCCCATTCATTTCCCCTTGTCTGCCCCATATGGATGTCCACATTAGCCTGCATTTGATTACAAAATTGCTTTGTATTCCATTTCAGACTGTTTCATCTGTTACCCAGGGATGGAGGAGGACTCTGAGTTGTGTCACCTTCTAGTCTCTGCCAATAATGTCACAATTTGATATGGAAACCATGCATACTATTATATTCTAATTTGCTATTTAAAACATGCTTTGGCAGACAGCTGACTCCTTTTGATGCATTTATCTGATTTCTCTTCGCCTTTTTACTCTGCAAATACTCAGAGGGAATATGTCAGATCACATTTTTGTTATGCACATTCAATCTATAGAACTTCCCTTTTCCTTTTGTCTCTAGAATTCAGTAAATATATGAGCATAGAAATAAAAAGGAAAATGCCAAGACTGCAAATTGGGTAAAATTCAACCACATGCTACAGAGAGATAACTCCTAGAGCTCTAGTCTTAGATTCTTGATCATCATCTCCAGTCCTGACTCTTCTTTCTGCTCTTTCTGTTCCAACTCTCCAGATTCCCCATCCCTTTCAGCCCGATCTATACAGGCCAAAGAGATTCTTGATCATCATTTCAGTCCTGACACCTCTTTCTGCTCTTTCTATTGCAACTCTCCAGATTCCCCATCCCTTTCATCCCAGTCTATACAGGCCAAACTGCTTCTTGATCATCATTTCAGTCCTGACACCTCTTTCTGCTCTTTCTATTGCAACTCTCCAGATTCCCCATCCCTTTCATCCCAGTCTATACAGGCCAAACTGCTTCTTGATCATCATTTCAGTCCTGACACCTCTTTCTGCTCTTTCTATTGCAACTCTCCAGATTCCCCATCCCTTTCATCCCAGTCTATACAGGCCAAACTGCTTCTTGATCATCATTTCAGTCCTGACACCTCTTTCTGCTCTTTCTATTGCAACTCTCCAGATTCCCCATCCCTTTCAGCCCAATCTATACAGGCCAAACATCCTTGTCTCCTCCTCCACACATCAGCAGATCTCTGCTGCAGTTAAGGAGCTAACAGAGTTATCCATTGCCTTGGGGAAAGGCCTTTCGCAGGAATATTGGAGCATTTTAAAAGGAGAAGTGTCTTCTACAGAATATTAATTACACCTAATAACGAGGACTCATCGTGGCTCAGGATGTTCTGCTTCGCGCAGCAGCACTCACCACGGCTGATGGAAATTGGAATTACTTTCACTGAGAGCACAGCAAGTACTCAATATTAAGGATTAGGCTATGGAAGAGCTGGATGGGAAATTGGGAGCCTGCTGCTCAGGCTGGATCAATATTTGTAAGGAAGTGATGGGAAGTGATGAGGAAAGGCAAGCGACGCCGCGACACTGAGTCTGTCCAGCCAACAGCAGTGACACGAAGTGACAGGGGAGCTGAAGCCAGCCCTGACAGGATGGAAATTACAGCATTACAGCAAGGCCAATTCCATTGATGAAGCAGTTTGCCAGAGGAAAAAGAAAAAAAAACAACCATGGAGCTCAAAAAAGAGAACTCAACGCGAAGGGAGAAAGGAACAGCAAAAAAAAAAATAGAAAAAAAAATGAGAGGAACCAACTGGCAGAGCAGCAGGAGTGGCCTTGGAGAGTGACTGGGCAGGGAACACTCCCTCAATCCTGAGGAAAAAAGCAAAATTGTCTCCTCAGAAGAAATATTTCTGCCACTTCTAATTGCTCCTGCATGGGTAACCGACCTAATGTAATTAAGTTTTGATTTCTAATGAACTCTAGTTATGAGCCCAACAGTATCATGGAATAATTGTGAGCGTAGCTGAAGCAAACACATCTCCCCCTTCCCCAGACAGGGAATGCTCCGAGTGAGCTGGAAAATTGTGTTTTCAATGAATCAATAAAAAAAAAAGTTACTGGGAATTAAGTAGGTCTTTCATTGAGTTTTGGAGAATCTGTTTTCCTGCAGAATGTAAATGAGCTGGTAGTGGCCACAGAGCTCTGCAGAAAGCTTTAGCAATCTGAATAATTGGTTCATTTTTATAGCACTCTGTTATTATTTGAATTGCCATCTCTGCCCCATCACTCAATCTGAATTTTCTCCAAAGAACGCTGAGGTTTTGTATATTTTATGAATTCAATGTGCACTGGAACTCACCATGTGATCCCAAGGAAGATAAAAAAGTGTCATTTAAGAGAATGAAGATTACAAACTGTTTCAATTAAAGCTACACAAACCCCTGGATTCTGTTTTGCCACATCTCAATATTTGTCCATGATGTGCACACAAACAACTCTCCAAAGAATCCTACCCTCAGTAATTTTCCCTTTCCTTAATCCTGATGTACAAAGCCTGGTCTCCTGGGATATTAAGAAGATCTCATAAGGACAATCCAACTTCATATTGATTCTATTTCCCAGATCTATAAAACTGGTTGCCTTAGGAAACACAGGAGTGGAAGGGGGGAAAAAATACAAGGCATGGTTTAATTTAAATACCACTTCCAGCAAAAGGGAAAAAAAAGCACAAATGGGAAAAAAGGCAGAGGATGATGCTCATTTGCTAAGCTTGTGCTACGTGAAATGTGCAATATAAACTGACAAGGGAAGGAGAAGATCATTGTTTGAATAACATCAATATCAACACAGACACATCCGGATCTGGCAAGGGACATGGAAGATCCAAACTCCAAATAACACTGATGGACCAGTAAATATTATCCAGACAGTGAGGGGGAAGGGAGGAGGAGGAGGAGGAGGAGCAGAGACTGGAGACAGGCTGGGAGAGACTGGGAATAATATTTGCTCCAAGGTACAGCTGGGCAGCAAATGTGAAAATCTAATTAAGGCCTTCCCAGCTTCTCTCTTCCTTTTTTTTTTTTCTCTTCTCTTTTTCTGCTCCCTTTTTTCATCTAAACCATCAGAGTTATAGATCACAGCTAATTGAGGTTTCAGGTATTTTCTGCTAATTGTTTCGGAGTAATTAATCCTGCTCAGAAGAGAGAGGTCAGCACTGCTCAGCCATAGAACTGAGCTGGTGCTTTGGAAGACGTGACAAGACAACCCACCAAGCCTTAGAACTCAGCCCAATGCTGCTCCACAACTCCCACAGGCTACTAGGAAAACAAAACTTGGCAGAGGAGAGGGAGAAATCCTATGCAGCCATGAGTGCTCCAACCTTTGCCTTTTGTTCTGCTCTCAGCACAAAAGAAAGGAGGGTAATCCACTAAAGGATGCTAATTCTTCACTGGATGATAAAACAAAAAAAGAGAGTGATTTTTCACATGGTCAGACAGTGATAGGCCAAGGGGGAACAGTTTTAAACTAATAGAGGAGAGATTTAGATTAGATATTAGGAAGATATTGTTCCCTGTGAGGTGCTGAGGCCCTGGTTGGACAGAGAAGCTGTGGCTGCTCCATCCCTGGGAGTGTTCCAGACCAGATTGGATGGGGCTTGGAGCAATCTGAGCTGGGGGAAAGTGTCCCTGCCCATGGCAGGGGTGGAATGAGATGAGCTTTAAGCTCCCTTACAACTCAAATCATTCCATGATTCTGTGATGATCTGGGAGGTTTTTCTTCTAAAAGAAGGAAGTTTAGAGACAAACTCTTCAGGTCTTCTCCTTCCTCATTCCTTATTTTGTGAATAAATGGTTCTTCAGCCCATTTTGTCCTGATTTCTCCTCAGCAAAGCCATCTTAGCTTTTCATAGAATCATCGAATTTAAGGGTTGGAATTGACCTTACAGCTCATCTAGTCCCAACCCTCCCTGTCATCAGGGACACCTCCTCACTGGATCACGTTGTTCAAGGCTCATCCAGCCTGCAATTTTCCAACACATCCTACATTTTGCAGGATGCAGAGTCAGACCCACATGCACACCCCACCATGCCCCATCCCAACATCAGAGACCTGAGCACAGCAATCAGGAGCACATTTGGGGCAGGTGTTGCCCAAAGCTCCAGCACATCAACCCTCCCACTCCATGTACCAACAGGCAGCAAAGTTCAACCACAACCAAAAGTTGTGGCCAGAACTTTTTAATTCAAAATACTTCAGGTTGACATTTTGAAAGGTAACGTGACAATTCATTGTGCTGAATCAATTACTGATTATCAATATAGCACTTAGTGATGTATAATTAGTATGTAAAAGATATATTTAGCTGCAGATTACACCAATAATAAAGGGCTACACGAGCAATAGCTGTATAATTACATTTTATGAATACAGGAAACCTGTGAGAAATGCTCCAAGATTTAATTGACATTTAACAAGATAACTACAGCAAGTTAATTAGAAATTATATGCTAAAAATATGAATTAACTTTTAAATAATATTTTAACTTGCTGCAATAGAACTCTAGTCACTGCTTATATACCACAGAAACACCTAAATGAAATAGTTCCTTCCAGTACCATCTTTCTAATTCATTTCCCACAAACTAAAGCCTGTATTATCAGCTTCTCATTCTGAATCCCTTTTGCTATAAAGAGCCTGAGTTGATCAGCTTAGTGAAAGACTTATTTTTATGGCCCTTTCATACTTTTTCCAAATGAGATTTCTCTTACGTTTCTTTCAGCAGCCAGAGAAAAGATTTCACTTCAGCTGTGCTTTCAGCTTTGAACCCAGAACAAAAATGCAAAGTAAGGCAGTGACAAGCATTTAGGCTCCCTGCAAGGTGATACATCAGGGATTCTGACAGTGCTAATACAGCCAGAAATTTGGAGAATGAAACAACTCTGAACTGGGTCTGATGTGGATGGGTGTAATCACAAAGGAAATATAATAGCAGGTTCTTAGCACAGCTCCGTTATTTTTAGAGCCAGGTAGGGGAGTGCAAAGATGATGGAAATGTGGCTCCAAATTCAGTTTGCTGCAGGTTCCCAGGGGAGCCAATGCAGAGCCACAAGCCTCGTGCATGGGGAGATGCTATTTCCATAGTCCCTGGGGATCAGAGACTCAGGGAAGGAACTGAGGACTCTCTGAGCTGAGCTCTAAAGACTCCACAGTTCAGCCACTGCTAGTTTTCATTATTTTGCATCAGGTTCCTCACTTCTACACATCATTTGGGGCTTTTTGATTCCTCCCTGCCCAACCATACTTTGCCCATAAGTCACTTTTAGCTTAACTCATCTCCACTAAGAGTTTTGCAGTCCTTCCACTCTGTGAGACTCTGATCTTTGGCTGGTTAATCTGGCTCTACGTGGGGAGGGAATTAAGTAATTCAGAGAAGCAAATGAACTACCAATGGGGCAATTTGTCCTGTCCCTTGCTCAGGGTGTCCCAACAAACTCCAAGGTCTCTCCTGCAATTCCTTTTCCCCAGCACAGCCTTGTTAGCATTCTGGCCCACGGAGCCCAGATTATGCACACACTGAACACACATGATTTAGTGCTCCTGCTCTTGAAAATGTTGCTTACTTCAATATATCACAGGAGGAAATGGAGAAAACAAGATGATAAAGCAGTGAGGGATGGGCAAGATGACCTGATCTGCACCTGAGATTGCAGCACTGTGCAGCTCCTGTAAATCCAGGGATGGTTTTTGAGCTATGAAAGACAGGCACAAGCAGAACACTTTGGGCAAGAGATACAACAGCTCTAATCTTGGCCCAAAGCTTCATCTACACCTGATTAGAACTTTAGAAAAGCTTTCAAAAGAAAAGGCAAAACCAATAAGTCAAGTTAACCCAGAACTTACCTCTTCATCCTGAAGGTCAGGAGAGCCAAAATTTCCAGAGTGATCCACTTAGGGGAGGTGTGTATTATCTTGGTTATAAACCCTGACTAAATAAACTATAAAAATAGATAAATCCTAAAGAAATAAAGTGCTGACAACAGCCTTTCCTGCAGCTCATGCCAACCTCCCAGCAGGAAGGGCTTGGCTCTGGGGCTGCTTTATCTGCTCCTGGCCCCTGCTGATTGCTCATTTACTAATTGCCTGCAGTTGTGTCTCCAGTATCATTTTGGGAATGCAGGTCCCAAGGAAGAGCAGAGTAGGTACAGCTGGAGTCCTCCCTGCAGAGTTTTCTTAAACACCTCAACAGCTTGGGAGAATCTATTTGCTGTTTCTTCCCTGAACTCTCCCTCAGAAGTAATGATGGATCCTTTCAGGACAATAGGGTTTTCTCCTAAGACCTATGAGGAAGCTTTGGATGTTTTGCTAAGCTTCCCTGTAAAACATATTTTAAAGAAGATAAAGTACAGGTTTATATGGTTCCTCTTCTGTTAAAAAAAAAAAAATAAAAAATTTAAAGAAGATAAAGTAGATGATTATATGTGTTCCCCTTTTCACCTTCACTTGGTCAGTAGATTAGTCAAGATTGATTTTTCTGCATGAGAGGGAGAGGCCTAAGGTTAAAAGATAAAAGGGTAGATTCCTTTTAAAATGTAATTTAGATTTTTCTGGTATTAGCTCCAGTATCATCACAAAATCACTTCAATTTTCCAGAAGCACCTGAGACCCATTGTACAGCTGCATGCAAGCAGGAAAGATCTCTGGCAAATGGAACAGCTGAGGACCATGTGCAGTACCTGCCCCACACAGGGTCTCTGCCCAGGGATCCCTAAACATCAACCAGACAAGGGAGAGTAGTGACCAAAGTTCTGCTGGGGAGTTTGGCTTTGGGGAATTCATTGCTTTTTGCTGCAGCCAGGGCAGGTTTGGAATTGAAGTCTTCAGAGCATGTGTTTAAAAGTGTCCCCAGTCCCCTGTGGGTGAAGTCTGTGTTTCTAGGTTAGATATTAGGCAAAGGTTCTTCCCCCAGAGGTGTTTGGGCACTGAACAGCTCCCCAGGGCAGTGGTCATGGCTTCCAACCTGACAGAGCTCAAGGAGTGTTTGGACAATTGGTGAAATTTTTGGGTTATCCTGTGCAGGGCCAAGAGTTGGACTCACTAATCCCTGTGGATCTCTTCCAGCTCAGGAGATTCCATGATCAGGACTCTGTCCCAAGTCCATGCTTTTATTAACTATGTATTGGCTCCTCACAGCTCTTGCATGGAAGTTTCTGATCATTTCAATTCTCAGAGGGACAACCTGGAGCTTTCCCAGTGTGTCATGGGATGAAACTCAACCTCTGACACAACCACACCAGCACTGGGACCACACTCCTCAGAGCAATGGGACTGTTCAGCCCAGAGAGAGGACACAGGGACACATCAAGGCCAGGTTGGATGGAGCTTGGAGCACCCTGGGCTAGTGGAAGGTGTCCCCACCCATGGCAGGGGGGGGGATGAGCTGAACTTTAAGATCCCTTCCAACCCAAACCACTTTGTGATTGTGATTTGATCATCCTGCACTGTGCACAAAGAGGAGGAAAGCTTAGACTTCTAGAAAGGATTTCAGATTTTAAAGCTGCTGCTAGTAATAACAACAAGTAAGAGCTGAAAGAGGCTGTGCTACGAAACTGCCACATGGTTAGAGGTGAGGTTTGATCTCCAGTCTGAGCTCAAGTTTGAGGCCTTTCTTATCCAAACTTCTTCTCCTGACTGCTCTTGCTGGAGAGCAGAAGATGAGAGTTCCTCCCTCGGAGCAAACATGGGTTTATCTACCTGGAGCTCTCATTTTGTTGGAAAAAAGCATCTTTGTACGACATGTCACAGTGGGCTGGGTGGAATGACTGGATTATTCACCAAGAATAATTGAGCTGATACGTTTCAGCATTTTTCTTTGAATAAATTATTTGCAAATAAACATTTTCATTATTCGACCATCTCTGATGTTCCATTAGCATTCAGTGAATTATTTATTCAGCAGCTTTTCCCATCAATCACTGAATAAATTATTCGCAAATAAATTATTCCTACCAGCTTTTGCTTTAAAGATGTCCCTTTGAGAACAATAGCTTCCCAGAATAGAAAGCAGGCAAAGGGAGCAATTTAATAGGCCTGATCCTCATTTTCAGTTCTCTGGGTGGAAAATTGGGAGGATTAGCATGGAAATTCCTGGCCTTCCTCTGTATTTACACATCTAAGTCAGACAGTGGTACCTTAGTGCTCCACTTTGTGCAGACAGCACAAAAACACTCAGTGCCCTCAGAGCCAAGTCTTTGCCTATATCATAGAGAATTTTAGGGGTTGGAATGGACCTTATAGGAGTGTGGATCTGCTGGAAGGCAGGAGGCTCTGCAGAGGAACCTGGAGAGGATGGAGAAATGAGCTGATTGCAATGGGATGAGGTT
>NW_008675219.1:0-1506 GCF_000695815.1 Acanthisitta chloris
TCTGGGCCCAAGGTGGACATTGGTGTTCCAAACATGGACATCAAAGGGCCAGAAGGACAACTGAAGGGCCCCAAGGTGAAGATGCCTGAGATGAGCATCAAGACCCCCCAGATCTCCATGCCTGACATCGACCTCAGCCTCAAAGGGCCCAAAGTCAAGGGAGACCTGGATGTGTCCGTCCCAAAACTGGAAGGAGAGCTGAAAGCTCCTGGGCTGGACATCAAAGGCCCCAAAGTCGACGTTGAAGTTCCAGACGTGGACGTTCACGGCCCAGAGGGCAAACTGAAGTTCCCCAAGCTGAAGATGCCCAAATTTGGGGTGAAGGGAGAGAGCCCCAACGTGGAGGTGGCACTCCCCAAGGGGGAGGTGGACATTTCTGGTCCCAAGGTGGACATTTCTGTGCCCAAAATGGACATCTCTGGGCCCAAGGTGGACATTGGTGTTCCAAACATGGACATCAAAGGGCCAGAAGGACAACTGAAGGGCCCCAAGGTGAAGATGCCTGAGATGGACCAGAAGTGAAGGGCAAAGGTCTGAAGTTTAAAATGCCTGAACTGAACGTTCAGAGCCCCAAACTGTCCATGCCAGACGTGGATCTTGGCTTGAAGGTCCCAAAACTGAAAGGAGACGTTGGAGTTCCTGGTGTGAAGATCTCTGGAGAGCTGAAAGGTCCCAAAGTAGACGTGGGAAGTCCCAAAGTAGATGTGGAAGGTCCCAAGGTGGATGTGGAAGGTCTCAGGGTGGATGTGGAAGGTCCCAGGGTGGATGTGGATATGCCTGAGGTGGATTTGGAATGTCCAGAAGGGAAGATAAAAGGTCCCAAGTTTAAGATGCCGAAGCTTAACGTGAAGTCGCCCAAAATCTCCGTGCCGGACGTGGACCTGAACCTGAAAGGCCACAGGGTGAAGGGGGAGATGGACATTTCCCTCCCCAAGGTGGAAGGTGATGTTGGTGTTGACATCAAGGGGCCGAAACTGGACGTGGAGGTCCCAGATGTCAACCTGGAGGGTGCCGAGGCCAAGCTGAAGATGCCCAAGGTGAAAATGCCTCACTGGAACGTGTCTGGCCCCAAACTTGAGGGGCCTGAGGTGGATGTGAACTTACCCAAAGGAGACTTGGAAGTTTCTGGCCCAGAGGTGGATGTGGAAGGACCTGAGGTGGAGGTTGGAGGAGTAGAAGGGAAGTGGAAAGGTCCCAAATTTCGGATGCCCAAGCTGAACATCAAAACGCCCAAAATCTCCGTGCCCGACGTGGACCTGAACCTGAAAGGACCCAAAGTGAAGGGAGAGGTGGAGGTGGCAGCTACAAAGCTCGAGGGAGACCTGAAGGGCCCAGAAATAGACCTCAAGGGGCCAAAGGTGGAGGTGGAGGTGCCCAACGTGGACGTGGAGCTCCCGGAGGGGAAGATCAAGGGCCCCAAGTTCAAGATGCCTGAGATGCACATCAAGCCCCAGAAGATCTCCATGCCTGACGTGGACATCCACCTGAAGGGCCCCAAGGTCAAGG
>NW_008675220.1:0-621 GCF_000695815.1 Acanthisitta chloris
TACAACTCGCCCTGCCATCACCAGCCACAAAACATGCCCTCTCAGAGGACCACAGCACGGTACCCCGGCTCTTCTAGCGAAGAATGGTGCGGGAGCTGCTTAGGTGTTCCCAGAGCTGTAATTCACAGAGCTACAGGATAATCCGGTCAGGAAGTGATTATGGCAGGTCTCCAAACAAAACTCTGCTTGGGCACAGCCAGCTTTGTGCAGAGACCAGGTTGCTCATGGTCTTATCAAGTTGGGATTCGATAACCTCCAAGCCTGTCTGGGCCTCAGCTGCAATGCTGGGCTGTCTTTGTGGGCAAAACACTTCTTCCTTATGGATACTCCGAATTCACACTGTTTCAGCTCTGCTACTGCCTCTAGCCCTCCAACCATGCACCTCTCTGATGAGTTCAGCTGTGTTTTCTCTGTCCCCTCCTGTCCTTACCAGGACTGTTGTTGGGTGTCCCCAAAGTCTTCCCAGCTGAACCAGACCTGGTCCTGCAGCCTCTCCTGGCAGGATAGATCTCCAGCTCCACTGTCTCCTTGGCCTCCTCTCACCTCCTATCAGTTTGTCAGTGTCACTCTTGTACTGGGGACTCAAGTTGGAGACAGTATCCAGACAGGGCTGGTGTCAAG